>NC_090024.1:229635277-229912777 GCF_037176765.1 Anolis sagrei
AGAGTTGAAAGTTCACAAGTAGATTAAAACGTTCTTCCTAGACATCTCCAAACTACAAGAAAGGAGATTCCATCTCAACATGAGGAAGAACTTCCTGACTGTGAGAGCCATTCAGCGGTGCGGTGGAACTCTCTGCCCCGGAGTGTGGTGGAGGCTCCTTCTTTGGAAGTTTTTATGATTCTAAGGTCAGCTTCCAGTAGAAGTTGCTCATGGAATCATACCAGAGGACCTAGAAATGCATAGGAAGAACATTTTAATCTAATCTCTCTGATAAAACTTTTTTTTTATATGCAGTTGTGCACTTTCATGGGAATCCCGTTTCTCAGTGAATGGGGAGGGCCAACTGTAATTTCAAAGGAGACAGTGAAATGCACTGGTTTGGGTGTTGCATTAGGACTCTAGGAAACTTAGCTTATGAATGCCCACTTGGTTGTGGATACACATGAGGTGACAGTCACAGTCTCTCAGCTTCAAAGGAAGATAATAGTAAACCTCTCTGAACAAATCTTGCCAAGAAAACTCACTGCAGGTTTACTTTAGGGTTGGCATGAGTTGGCCACACAATAACAACAGGCAATAAAAACTGTAATAGTATCTTAGTATAAAGTCATTTTTGTTTTTTATATATTAATTTGACAGATTGGCCACTGGACTAAGGATGTTTATCCCCCCCTCCCCCGCTGCCCCAAATTAAGACTGTGATGCTTGTTTAAACCTGTGCCAGCTCAGACCCATTATTCTGGCTTTTTGTCTTTTTGAAGTTCGTTTTATTAGATTTGACACTATATATATATATCTCTTATATCATCCTCCTACTTGACACTCATTCTTCATTTCAGTCTTTGACCTGATTCATTTTCTTCTTCTTGGGTAATGTAAAGATTTTGTGCTTTGGTGATTTCAATCTCCATGTGGCTCATCTTTATGGTTGGCATCTCTTCCTCAGTGATCACTTTTTTTGTTCAACAAAACACTTCTGTCTTGATAATTAACTATCTTTTCTTATGTTTTACTGCCACCATTTGGTGGCTTCCTTTAGTTGCATCTCTGGGTATGTCATTTTTTAAAATACCAGGATAACTAGTGAAGTCCATTATTACTGACCAACACTCTGAGAACCACTCTGTTGTAGTGTTTAGTGTGCTGTACTGGCTTTTGGGAGATCTGAATTGGGTTGCCCATTGAGATGTGACATTTAATGCCTTAAGCCAATAACTCTCAGTGTGACCTTCCTCCTAAGTATTTTTCTGAGTTTGGAATGGGGTGGTGATAACTACGTTCCCTGCCTTGAGCTTTGAAGTAGACCTAGAAAGGTATAAATGAGACTAATAATTTTAAATTTATTACTATTAACGTTATTTATAGCCTGTCTTTTTCCTCACAACTGCAGCTCACTAAATCAATCAGTAAATAAATATTTGGCAACTATTTGGCAATGCTTCATTAACAAACTGTTTCATTAACAATACTTATTCTTAAGGAAGGAAATGGTTTTTAAAAAAATTCAAATGCAAAAACAATACTAAAATATTTACATGGGCAGGATGATTGGAGCAGGTACTTAAAATGTATATAGTTTTGGTTCTAAACCATTCAGTTCTCTGAATGAACAATAACATTCTTTTTTCACCTTAATTATTTAAAAAAAATATCAGTATCTATTTCTGAAATTACCATGCCTGTCACTTCCCAAATTACAATTGCATTTTATCCTCTTAACATTCTGAAAGGGAGAGTTTATTGCCTATTGTTGTTGTTTATTCGTTCAGTCACTTCAGACTCTTCATGATCTCATGAACCATCCCATGCCAGAGCTCCTGTTGGCCATGGCCACCCCCAGCTCCTTCAGAGTCAAGCTAGTCACTTCAAGGATTCCATCCATCCATCTTGCCCTTGCCCTGCCCCTCTTCCTTTTTCCTTCCATTTTTTTCCAGCATCATTGTCTTCTCCAAGCTTTCCTGTCTTCTCATGATGTGGCCAAAGTACTTCATCTTTCCCTCTAATATCCTTCTTCCCAGTGAGCAGTCGAGCTTTATTTCCTGGAGGATGGACTGGTTTGATCTTCTCATGGTCCAAGGCACTCTCAGAATTTTCCTCCAACACCACAGTTCAAAAGTGCCTATCTTCCTTCTCTCAGTCTTCCTTATGGTCCAGCTCTCACATCCATAGGTTGCTACAGGGAATACTATTGCTTTAACTATGCAGATCTTTGTTTCCAGTGTGATGTCTCTACTCTTCACTATTTTATTGAGATTGGTCATTGCTCTCCTCCCAAGAAGTAAACATCTTCTGATTTCCTGGCTGCAGTCTATGTCTGCAGTAATCTTTGCACCTAGAAATACAAAGTCTATCACTGCCTCCACGTTTTCTCCCTCTATTTCCCAGTTATCAATCAGTCTGGTTGCCATAATCTTGATTTTTTAAATGTTCAACTGCAACCCAGCTTTTGCACTTTCTTCTTTAACCTTGGTTAGAAGGCTCCTCAGCTCCTCCTTGCTTTCAGCCATCAAAGTGGTATCATCTGCATATCTAAGGTTGTTAATGTTTCTTACTCCAGCTTTGGATTTGTGAAACACAGCACATTGCATGATGTGTTTTGCATACAAGTTGAATAGGTCGGGTGAGAGGATACAACCCTGCTGTATGCCTTTCTCAATTTTGAACCGGTCTGTTGTTCCATAGTCTGTTCTTACTCTTGCTACTTGGTCAGTATACAGATTCCTCAGGAGACAGACAGGGTGATTTGGTATCCCCATACCAACAAGAACTCGCCACAATTTATTATGATCCACACAGTCAAAGGCTTTAGAATAGTCAATAAAACGGAAATAGATGTTTTTCTGAAACTCCCTGCCTTTCTCCTTTATCAAGTGATTATTGCCAATTTGGTCTCTCATTCCTCTGCCTTTTCTGAACCCAGCTTGTATATCTGGCAACTCACGCTTCATGTATTGCTGGAGTCTACCTTGCAGGATCTTGAGCATTACCTTACTGGCATGAGAAATAAGTGCCACTGTACGACTTACAAAATAAGAGGATGCTATAAACATTCAACATGATAAATTACAAGGGTATGTAAAATGGATCTTGAAACTGTTGGAAAAGGTTGGAAAAGTGAGGATTTATGAGGCAATTTAGTAAATATCTCAAGGAATGTTAACTTGTGGCCCATAGTATCTTAAGACATTTAGGTGATCTGCAAATTTAGTGCAATTTTTCTTGCAATTTATTCTATTGCTCTTCTCAACGTTTAACATTTCACATTTAAATAGATTTCCCTCTTGGTGGTGGAATCCCCTGGGGGGTTCATCACACCCCAAAAAGCTAAGACTACTGTTCTAGAGAGGGTTAATACTTTCACAGATAAAGCTCCAGATGTAGCTCAGATAGTATTCCTATTCAGGAGTTTAGGTTAGGTTCCACTTAACCATGCAATTCAGTACAAACCAGCCTTCTCCACATGAGAAGAACAACACAATGAAAAGGAGAGCTTTTGTTACATGTGGAGGCATTTTATGTAATCCATAACTATGAAAAAGTTTCAGATGTGGAGGATTCTATCTTCTTTACATTGTCATTCACTACACATTACAAGAGAGAATACAGAGCTGGCCCATGTCTTCTTTCCTTAGGGATCCTGTGAGTTGTAAGTCCAAAAAAGTAATAGTTTCTGGTTTCTGCTTGGGTACACTTTCTTATGGCTCGATATAGACACCTCTTAAAATAGGCTCTCTCTCTCTCTCTCTCTCTCTCTCTCTCTCTCTCTCTCTGTGTGTGTGTGTGTGCCCTGTTCTGTGAGTTTATGCAGATTTTTGGTCTTTGTATGTACATTAGTGTTTGCATATGAGAAGGGATTTAATTAAATGATTGTGAATAACACTTGGACATATTTATGATGCATACAGGATTCAGCATGATGATGATAGTTAGGAAATCTAGACAAACATGGATTCAACTATAGGGATGAGAAAGGACATTAGCGAATCTCCAACAGTGTTTTAGATGGCTCATAGCCGCTGTAATTTCACTATGTGTTTCTTCTGTGAGAGAGAATGCTTTCTATTTGGACACAAGGTGGAGCTGTATTCATTGGACACTAGCTGGAAAAAAAATAATTAAAGTTTCAGAAAGGGTCGACCACAATGCTTTTACCCAGAAAGATTCTTTAGTATAGTTGTACTTCATTTATATTTTCTAGAAGAAATATAAAATGGGTAGTCCAAACAACATGGCTTAATTCCAACTGATAATGCCAGGGAGAGGACACCCGTTGAACCAATGGGACTTTGGGGGCTCGGTACATATGGACATTCTGTCAATCCAGGGTCTACTTTGGATGCAAATAATTTTATTCAGGCAATGGGACTTTGGGAATTCAGTACATTTGGGCATTCTGTCAATCCAGGGTCTACTTTGGATTCAAATAATTTTATTCAAGCAATTAGTAATTAAAAACTATCATTATCATATATAATTCAATACAATCCATTCTTTGAGTAAAACCCATTCTTTAACTTTGGAATCTTTCAATATGGACAAAATGCAACTTTTACCATAACAGGGATCCCACCCTACTCCTACTGCTCATTATTTTGCCTTTGCATTGATTGCAGTAGAAAACTAAATCACAACTTTTTTTGAAAATGAGGTGCAAAGAATGCACCTTTTAAAATCACACTCAAACTTTTAGGAGCCTTCCTGGGACAAGACAGCATTGAAAACAAGGTATGCATTGTCTGTGCATCTTATTGTAATGGCAATGCATGAATCGTTTTTACAACTGATTTACCACCAAAATTGAACAACATGAATCAGATTTGGTAGTGTGGGTGATAGGGTCTATTGGTGATTGCAAAATTTTGGATCATTGATACTCATCACGATAGCCATATCTCCAGAAATGCAGATGCACCTGTTTGATTATTAGAAGTGAAACAAACTGTGAAGCTCCACCTGGAAAATGACTGGCCCATTTAAGACCAACCCACCCAATAATATGTTTCCTTCTTCAGGAACAGATCATATAATTATATTCAGCTCTCAACGGAAGGGCTCTATGTTCTGCCTACTGAAGATCCCCATTGAATTCCTATCATGCATTTCAGATTCACCAGAGAACTTGATAGACTAAGTGATGTCCTTCTGACTATTTTAGAAACAGCCTCTTTGACACGTCCACATTGTTTTTCAATATGCATTCCAGGTACGTTGCCAAGAAAATGCAAGAAAGAGCTGCTGGCAGTGAAATTGAGGAACAGGCCAAGCAAACAGGAGTTGGAAGACAGGAATATTTTCCCAAGGAGGACTGATGAGGAGAGACAGGAAATACGACAGCAGATTGAAATGAAACTATCCAAGTAAGTAGAGCATGAATAGGAAAAACAGAACATCTAACTCTGGAGTTGACTTTGGAATACACATGCATTTTGTTCAGTTTCTGTTGTGCAAAAAGGTTTTGAAAACACGCACCGGGGACTCATTCACATTACACAATTAAAGCACTATTATTCCACATAATTGTCTTGTGTCTGCCTAGGGATATTGGGATTCATAGCTTATGGAAGTATATTGATCATTCTCAACCCAGAGCTCCACTGTCTCACCTGGCTACAAATCCCATTATGCCATAGGATGCAGCCATGACAGCTAAAGTGGAATAATAGTGCTATAATGCTGTAGTGTGAATGGGCCTTGATCTTTGTTCATTTGAGTTCAAACGTCAGGTATTTCAAGGAGAAAAATGTTTCTGATCTCCAAAAAAATCCAGTCTTTTCCAACACTGTTTCTTTTTAAAAAACATGGAGATTGCAGTTTGCATTTCAGTGCATATTCCAGGTTGACTTGGCTTCCCAAAAGTTGCTAGATGATGAGTTTGAATTTCTTGTTCTGGGGTTTGTCTTTCAAGGCATTTTTCTGGCGGTAAAAGAGGTTTCCTTTGTCTTTGCCCAGAAAGTAAATACGGAACATCAGTGAAAGAAAACAGTGTCAGGAAAGCCTATGAATGTTCTTCCGCTGAGAGCTGTTTTTCTAAGTTTTTCCCAGGCATCTTGATACATTGAATTTGGTAGCTGATTATTTTCCTTTAATGTCAACTGGTCATTTCTGAACTTTGTTAGATTTTTAAAAAAATAAATGCCCCTATAGAGGAACAAAGCTCTTTTCCATTTTGACAATTTCTTTAGATTTATAACATTCAGAAATGGGTTTTGTATGTGTAAATGAAAATTTAATAGTTTCATCAATAAGTTTAATAGAGTCAGAAGGTCAGCAAA
This sequence comes from Anolis sagrei, assembly GCF_037176765.1. Classification (NCBI taxonomy): domain Eukaryota; kingdom Metazoa; phylum Chordata; class Lepidosauria; order Squamata; family Anolidae; genus Anolis; species Anolis sagrei. The sequence goes on from NC_090024.1 coordinate 229,641,550, forward strand.
GGTTAGTTGAGAAAGCAAAATGTTATGGAGAGCAGCAGGAAGCAAAAAGGTTTCAAGAAACAGAAACTTTAACGGACAGAAATAAACAAGACAATGTGTTTCTACTGGCATGGAATTGGAGAGGAATGGTTTTCTTTTAGAAGATAACACCCAAAGTATCCACACATGCTATTACTTACTTACTTACTTAGGCAATCCTTTATAGTCCAAGGATGATGATCTTCCAAGTGTAGTGCCTTGGTGGTGGGTCCGTAGGTGGCTGTGGAGCCTATTCTTGATCCGCATGTTCTCCTGCAGTGAGGACATCAGTCAGGGTTGGCTTGACTCACCTTCCTCTTGGCACACAGGCAATAGCCAAAACTCTAGAGATAGAAAAGTCAGAACTTTTGGGACTGAAAAACAGATTAAGGACTTCATCAGACAGTCAGGGGAAAGTGGGGGAAGGTGGAAGGAAATACGTTCTCCGTTCCCTCCCACCTTTCCCCGTCTTCTGCTATATGGCCATCCATCCCACTTCCTTTCACCATCTTCTCCTGTCTTTCCTCTGCTTTACCCCATCTTTCTCTATCAGGAGTTGATTGACACCCTCCTCCTGATAGAGGTCTCCGGGCTCTGTTTCCATGTGCTTGGGCAACGGAGCATCACGCAGTCTCAACAGTAGTGTCTTTACATTGTATGATGGTCTCCATGGGGCTCAATTTCCTAAGCTCATGGAAATGGATCCTATAGACCAGGCATGGGCAAACTTCAGCCCTCCAGGTGTTTTAGACTTCAACTCTCACTAGTCCTAACAGCTAGTATATATCTGATGACCATGCTTGCTATAAACCATCTGATGAAGTCCTGAGAGACTGAGGGAAATATGACACTGTTTGGAGAACTAGAATTTTTTGCATTACACATTTATTGCACTATGATTACACTACAACTACCTTGGCTCAATCTGTGCGATACTGGAATGTGTAATTGGTTGGATATTTATATTTCTTTTCCAGAGTGCTATAGTGCCTCTCCGAATTACGAATACAAGGATTATATAGGAATGAAACCATGACAGTTAAAGTGGAATCATAGTGCTATAATTGTATAGAAGGGTCCTCGGATAAAAGAGGTACACAGTCTAGTTAGGTTAGTTGGATGTTTGGTTGTTTTATTACAGTTTTGGTCACACTGTCTTTATGTGCATAGGATTAACCATTCAAATTTTAAAACTTTCCCCTATTAATGGTTTCCCTTGAAAGCTTTGAAACTTTCAAGTTTCCTGTCCTGCATCTAACTGAAGTAGATATATGAGGCCCGGTTGATTTAAAGGCTAGTTTTCTATATTCAGAAAATCAATAATTTCCCCCAGTTGGATGTGAAAATGGACCCAGGAAAGGAAAAGCCCAATTTTGCCTGTTTCTCCTTCTATTCATAGAAAAGAACATTGCTAGTATGTGACAGTAATATATGTAAATTGTTTTCTAAGGACCGTATAAGTTACAAACCATTTTAATATGAGATGAATGCTTGCCCATAACTAAAAAGTTCCATCTGGAATGCAAACTTGGAAGCAGAATGTTGAAATCAATGGAGTTTCCTCTCCACCTTCTTGCAATTTGGCAGCTGTTAATCTTAATAAAAGATATGGGTTTTTTGAAGAAGACAAGAAGACAACAGGCCACCCTTAGTCTCTCATTACCTGGGGCTTTGAGGTGTTGGTAAATCCTTCTTCATCTGCAGTTAGTCTACTTGTAGTATACACTAGTTACCTTTTCTGTAGGAAGTAGCAATTTTGGGCACCCCAATTGAAGAGAGATGCTGACAAGCTGGAATGTGTCCAGAGGAAAGGGTGACTAAAATGATCAAGGGTCTGGAGAACAAGCCCTATGAGGAGCGGCTTAAAGAGCTGAGAATGTTTAGCCTGCAGAAGAGAAGGCTGAGAGGAGACATGATGAGAGCCATATATAAATATGTGAGGGGAAATTATAGGGAGGAGAAAGCAGGCTTGTTTTCTGCTGGAGACTAGGACACAGAAAAATGGCTTCAAACTACAGGAAAGGAGATTCCATCTGAACATTAGGAAGAACTTCCTAGCTGTGAGAGCTGTTCAGCAGTGGAACTCTCTGCCCCGGAGTATAATAGAGGCTCCATCTTTGGAGGCTTTTAAGTATAGGCTGGATGGCCATCTGTCAGGGGTGCTTTGAATGTGATTTTCCTGCTTTTTGGTAGGGGGTTGGACTGGATGGCCCATGAGGTCTCTTCCAACTCTATGATTCTATGATTAAGTACTTCTGGATATTTCCTGGTCCTATTTGGATTTTTTATATATCTCCAGATGAATACATTTGATAGCTGCTGACTACACTAAATTCTTCATGGGAAATATCTGGAATAAATACAGGGAGACTGTTAAACTTAATAGTCAATACTTGAGAGCATTTTGGGGGATATTTGAAAGGGGTGAATGTTGGGTAGAATTTTCTGACTTCATCCATGTCATTTTCAGATACGGAGATTGCAGACTTTTTCTCTTTCTATCCATGCATGAGGAAAATCTGTTTAGATAATTTTGCCTGTATCTTATTAGTACTCTCAACTCGAGTGGACTAGTTGAATCAATGAGAATTTCACAAATTTTGATTTACCAATTAATTCATTGAGCCAACTCTAATTGAGGTTGGCAATTGGATTCTAAATTATATGTCCTTCATTAGATTTGTTAATTGGGGAAACGTTAATCAATTTTATGATTGTATGTGTTTCAGCTATCAAATGCGCTCTCTAATCATCTAAGCTGAGCCTTATTTTACACATACATGCACTACCCTACAGACAGTCATCCCTCTACATTTGCTGGTTAACCATTGATGGATTTGATTATTCACAGATTATTGTATTTGATGCTGCCTTTCTAATGCCCTGTGCCATATTTAACAGGGACTTTAATAACACCAGTGTTCCTGGGAGGAAATCAAAATAGTGGGATGGTTGGGTCTGGCCATGTGAGCGTTCCCTTGTTCACTCACTTACTTGGATAGAGAGCAGAAGGAGATGGGGCAAGTGAACTAATAATGCCAAGGAAACCCTATGACAGATTTCCTTTGGGGTTATTGTAAGGCAGAATCAACTTGAAGACATACAGCAACCATGTTATTTGACACATTCGGTATGTAGTCATTTACACACACAGCATTGTTTAGGTGACAAGCTCGTATGCTTCTTCGGATACTAAAAACTACATGGCTGTTCTTAAAATTTATTTATTTATTTATTTATTTCGGGCAATTCTACCCTGCCCTTCTCAACCCCCAAGGGGGGGACTCAGGGCGGTTTAAAATTCGATGCCAACAATTCAACATATAAATTACATAACAGCAATAACCACACTAGTTAAAAACAATCAATTAAAACAATAACAATTAAGCAATTAAAAGCCAATCTAGTGGCCAATGTTCAACGAGTTCTGATATCCGTAAGTCCATTCAGCATTACCATAGTCCTTTCCAATTTCTGGTCATCATTACCTTGTCAGTCTGCCAGATTACCCAAAGGCCTGGTCCCATATCCATGTTTTCAGCTTCCTTCTGAAGGAGAGGAGGGATGTTGATGACCTAATTTCCCCGGGGAGTGAATTCCACAGGTGAGGGGCCACCACTGAGAAGGCCCTGTCCCTCATTCCCACCAGCCCCACTTGTGATAGAGGCGGGGCCGAGAGCAGGGCCTCCCCCGAAGATCTTAAACTCCGAGGTAGGACATAGAAGGAGATATGTTTGGACAGGTACGCTGGGCCAGAGCCGTATATGGTTATTCCATTAAATATGACTCTTTGCAGTAAATTTGAGGAAACCAACCCCTTAAGGGTGATATATAAACTTGCACTAGATCATTTCTGAAGAAAGGCACTTAACTGTTTGTGAAACTATGCAGTATTGCTAATGCCATAATGTATGGATTCTTGAGAGGAAGAAAATGCAGGTTGGACTTGTGAAAAGCTATGATGGAAGTAACTATTGATAAATGCATAAAAGAATGGAAGGAGGGAACTTTATGATGGGAAATACAGATGTCTTGAATCCAAGTTGAAATGGTTGAGAAATATTTTATATTAAAGGCAAAAAAACAACAACATAGCTGCATTTGTCCCCAGCATCCAATAACTTGTTTTTGCTTGTTCATCATGATTATTTTCCATAATGTCTATACATTGTGCATTCACATTAAATGTTTGGTAACCCAGTCCCAACATGGCAATGAATTGCTTCTAAACTTGTCTTTTCACCATCTGTAATGCCGTCTGTTGTGCTGATCTAATTATCACACACTCCTCATTCCTTGTATGCAGTCGTATTTGCTTAGCAATAAACAATCATAAAGCTTTGTCTAACATGGACTAATAAGGAGTTAGTGATGGGTGAGCTCTTCCCATTCAGTCTGGAATTAGGCTTGCTTCAGATGAGTTAATTTGGGCATGATTTAAATCTGACCTGATTATGCATCGCTCCATTTGGCTTGATGCGTTTTGAATATGCCATTGGGAACACAATGGGCCCTAGAGGTCTTCAAGCTTCCCTCACTGCCTTTTCTCAAACATACTGGATTTTGTATCACCTCTAGAAAAACATGGGAAATACTGTTCATTGAACCAGGAAGCAGGGGGAAATGTATTTCCATAGTTCATCAGTAGCAGTAGAAAACTATCTAAACTTTGCTATTATGAAATATTACATCCACCCTCCTTAGCTACTTGAGAAATATTAAAAGCTAAAAATTTTGAACCCTACATAATAATACCATTTTCCCATAAAATTTCAGGCATGTGTCCTTATAATGGAACAGTATAGAGGAAATATAGAGCTTGTAAAGGTTACTTTTTTGGCCTACAGCTTGTAGAACCTCCCCCTAGATAACATGAGCTGCTGATTGGATCTTTCTGGGAGCACTGGGTTGTTGTAGATTTTTTTCGGGCTAGATGGCCATGTTCTAGAGGCATTCTCTCCTGATGTTTCGCCTGCATCTGTGGCAAGCATCCTCAGAGGTAGTGAGGTCTGAGAGCAGTTCTCACAAGAGCTATTGACCCCCTAAGAGACTAATAAGAGTGGCACCTTGTATGACATCAAGAGGCCCCGATGAACTGGGGCAAGAAGGAAGGAAGGAAGGAAGGAAGGAAGGAAGGAAGGAAGGAAGGAAGGAAGGAAGGTCAGGCTGACAACCCATCTATACGGACATTATAACCTGGGCTTAGCCTGAGTTTGTGCCTGGGCCCATGATGGTTTTCCATTTTCAGTAAACCTTGTGGGGTAATCCAGTTTAAGTCAGAGGATGCTCCAGAGTTCCAAGTAAACTCCAGAGAAACCTTGCAGTTTTGAAGCAGTGTGGGTAGCAGGACCGGGGCCAATTTGAGCCAGTTCACAGGCTCAAACACAGGGCATTGCTCCCATCTCCTGCAGAAAAAAGAAGATTGATTGTGCTCATGTTGCTATTATCACTGCTCCTAGGTGGCCAGAGAGCTCCATGTGAGCTCCAGGCCATTGTGGTGCCATTGGCTGACATATCCCTGTGAGAGCCATTCAGCAGTGGAACTCTCTGCCCCAGAGTGTGGTGGAGGCTCCTTCTTTGGAAGCTTTTAAACAGAGGCTGGATGGCCATCTGTCAGGGGTGATTTGAATGCAATATTCCTGCTTCTTGGCAGGGGGTTGGACTAGATGGCCCATGAGGTCTCTTCCAACTCTTTGATTCTATGATTCTATGATTCTATCCCTATGTGACTAGGAAGAAAGTGCATGTAGCACTTCTCTGAACTTGTCCTGGGTTTACCAACCAGTCTAGATATGGGGTGCCAGAGATGTCCAGGAGCTGACATGGTGCTCTGTAGCTGGCTAAGACCACCAATGGTGACACAAGACTGATGCAATCTTGGCCTGGGTGGACCATGTGTAGACTATGAGCTGCCATCACATGGGTTTGGGGTATGTCTGCACCTGTGTACACCTCTCTGAATGGGCCCTCAGTTTACTAACTGCTTTCTCCGAGAGAATGGGTCTGGTGTGCTGAGCTCTGAAGTAGAGTAGCGTGCCACAGTTTGGCTAGAGGTGGAAGTCACATTGAAATGCTGGATGGCTGAGCTGGCTATCACTCAGACACAAGCAGTGATTCTCTCTCCTCTTATAAAGGGGGGGGCACTTCATTCAGGGAGGAGGAGGGAGAAGAGTGTAATCGAGTCAAAAAGCTTTTCAGAAATTGGGATGAAGGAGAAATGGAGGGTTGATGTTAGCATTTATTTTTGGAACTTCTGTTTTCAGGCCAGTGTTGTAGCCAGGCAGGATGGCAGGACTTATTAAGAGAATTATGGTGTCATTTTCATTAAAATAATTTGTTGATTTGCTAAGTAGGCTGTTTTGGGGCTCCTTCATTCAGTCTGGGACATAAATGTCTTTTTTCTTCTTGGGCATCTGCCCAGCCACTCAGCTTTTGGCCTGTTTTGGGCACACACAGACAAATTTTTATTTATCAGGTCACTTGCTGGACAGACGGATCTTTTCGCTTCTCACTGTTGGGACGTGTACAATTTAGTCTGTGTTTGGACATTAAGAATTTTTTTTGTTCCTCAGTATATTTTAATTAAGAACTTTTGGATGAGGGCTATACCAGTTGCATTCTCTGCTATCACAGTTTTGGGGGGATGTTATAATATGCATTGGATACATTTTGGCCTGAATCCTACAGTTAGTCATAACTAGATAGACTATGCTTATTTGAATTCATTATGTATTTAGTCATCATTCAGTGACTTGTGATTACAGCAAATTAGGTCTGTTCAAATAGAAACTGACAAATAGGATACAGGTCACAATGCCCACATAGCTTTTTATTATTGATTTTGCATTTCTTGTGTAATTGTAACTCTGTTTTTGTTCTCTTCTGTAAGGATCCGGGTGACTTAGATGCTGTATCATTTTGGGGCATACATTACGGTCACAAACTTCAGTAGTATTATACTCTCTGGCTAAAATTCTGTTGGTTTTCTATACCATTATAATTATGCCAACAAAAGCAATGGAGAGGAGTCAGAATGAGGAAGTTTTCTGAGTGTTATATTAGGACTCCAGGAGACCAGGGTTTTAATCCCTGTTTAGCAATTGAAACCCACTGATAAACGTTGAGTATGTTGTACTCTCACAGCCTAATAAGTCAAAAGTAATGGCAAACCTCTGAGTAATTCTTACCAAAAGAATTCTAGGAGAGTCACTATAGGTAGGATACAAAGGCACATAACAACAACATAAATGTGATGATGAGAAGAAAATGCAACAGGTGGAATGGTCATGAAAGGCAGAAGCATGATATAAAACACATAATAAATACATCCATATACATTAAAATAGTTTAAAAATATTTGCCCCTTAACCCCTGAAATAACGAGACAGACAACAAAAGTATGGAATCGAATTGGGCAACTTTTATTGAATGTTACCTATTTAACTTTACCTGAACTAAACTAAGTGTCAAGGAACTTGGTGGCAAGCTGAGGCATCGTCCCCAGCTACTGAGTGTGCGATGTCAATGTGCCCTGGATCCCCAACCGGGCAACCTGAAGGTAAAAGTCTGGAGAAGCCTGTGTCCGCTTATTGATATCAGCTTCTCTCTTTACTGGGCCAATTGATGTCCCCTCACCCATTTGTTGACTTCTAGGTGAGTGTTTGTTGTACAGTGCCCCCCACCCGTAATGGGTGCCATGTGTATACCTCCATGTCAGTGTTTTCCTGAACTATTTATGCTGGCCTAGTTAAACCAAACCACTCCATCTAGCCCCTAATCACAGTATAGGGTAGGCGAAAAAACCCCCCAGAACATGAGAGGCAAAAAATTCCTACCCGGCTCCAACGGGCAACCCAAATTATACTGTCAATGGGCGGGAGTGGCGGGCGGAAAGTCAAGCAAGACTGAAGGACGGAGGCTGGCCCACGTGGTTAGCCAGCCCCCGCCCCTCTTCCAGGAGGTTCTAACGAAACCTCCTATTCTCTCCCTTCAGGGGGTGGGGCAAATCGCTCTCCCCACCAACTGCGTTGGTGTGGAGAGTCCCTTGCCCCTTAACCCCTGAAATAACGAGACAGACAACAAAAGTATGGAATCGAATTGGGCAACTTTTATTGAATGTTACCTATTTAACTTTACCTGAACTAAACTAAGTGTCAAGGAACTTGGTGGCAAGCTGAGGCATCGTCCCCAGCTACTGAGTGTGCGATGTCAATGTGCCCTGGATCCCCAACCGGGCAACCTGAAGGTAAAAGTCTGGAGAAGCCTGTGTCCGCTTATTGATATCAGCTTCTCTCTTTACTGGGCCAATTGATGTCCCCTCACCCATTTGTTGACTTCTAGGTGAGTGTTTGTTGTACAGTGCCCCCCACCCGTAATGGGTGCCATGTGTATACCTCCATGTCAGTGTTTTCCTGAACTATTTATGCCACAGATTGGGGGCAAATGTCCATTTCGCCCCCATCCCCCACCAAGCCCCTTAAAACTTCCTGAATGCCTAACTGCAAATCAGCTAAAAATTGTGCGTTACCCAAATCCGTTAAATGAACACCATCAGAACGATAAAACTGTGTTTTGTCATGTGTGATGTCCTTGTGTGGAATGTAAGACCCCTTGCCCCGTGCTAAAGCCGTGCGCATGGCCCGGTTCACACGCTTTCTGGCCTTCTCGAGCTTTCTGACATCACCACCTCCTGGCCACCGAAGGCGTGGAACAATGGCCGACCAAGCGATGTGAACCCGGGGCCATGCCTGCCAGATCTTCAAAATGTCAGCACGGGCTTGAAGATACAAGGCCCTGCCGTTAAGCAGGCCAAGATCGTTACCTCCAATATGGAGCACCAAAACATCAGGAGTGGGCCTGCTCCTGTCCTGGAACAACAAGGGAACCAAACCGTCCCAACGAAGGCCCCGAACACCCTTCCACTCGACCAATGCAGTGGAAGCGCAACCCAGATGCTGGCCAAAGGACGAGTTCCTGGCGTATCTCTCCGCCCAGTGGACATAGCTATGCCCACAAACAAGGATTCTCCATCTATGCGCCAGCCTGGCAAACTCTGAAAGAGAAACAACAAACTCACACAAGTACCGAGCGAACATAACGCCTATAAGCGTCTGATTTCCACCTGCCTATTGATTTGATGGCCTCCTCATTGAAACCCAAGTGCGCTGCCGAAGATGCTGCTCCAATTCGAAAGGAGTGAGTGCCAAATTTGTGAGAACCCAACCCCAGCATCTTCAGCGCCCTGTCCGTGATGGCCCAAAACTGATATTTTGTGAGGGGGGTGGAATCCTGGTGACAAAACAAATATCCTCCCGCCTGAGCCCTGACTTGAAAGAACTGTGCCATAGCCGAAACAGGGCAAAGCTCAGGGTCGCTGCATCTGTCTAATGTAACTATAGCGCCCCTGGCTTGCTGGTCCGTCTTGGACGAACGTACTAAAATTTGGAGGGTGTCATGTGTAAGTTTTATATCTGACAACACCAATGCCCGCTGGGAGACATCCCTCTTTGACATGGCAAGTAGCTCACTTATCCTAAGAGCAGCGAAAAAGGCCGTCAAGGCCGCCGCATGGAATAACCGCTGCTCATACTCGGACTGACACACCCTGGGCCATGTTCCCTTCAATCCCTTTAAAATTGTGGGAGACAAGGGTTCCCTTTTATCTTGCGATGGACCCCGTTGGCGTGCCCAACCCGCAATGATCTTATGGAGGCGGAAATCGTTTGTGGGATCCGAAAAACCCTGCGCTTTAGACCAGTAGGCCAACGCCGACAGCTGGGACTTAATAGTGTGCGGCGCTAGGCCCCTTCTGTGTGAGTACACACAGAATTGCGCCAAATGTTCGTAAGGAATCGGTACTGTAGAAGGTAACTGATAAAACTGTCTAAAATCATGAAACTCCTCCACCACCCTCAGGTAAGACTTCCTTGAACTTGGGGCTAAAGCTAACGCCATACCCATTACCGCCTCGTCCCTCCAACCTGCCAAAGATGGCCTGGCATACGCTGTGGATGAACGTCGGCGTTGGGCGCGAGTTGTCTGAAGCGCTCCATCTGCATACGAGATAGAGCGTCAGCCAAAGAATTGTCTATACCCGCTATGTGAAAGGCTTTAAACAAGATGTTATGCCTCAAGCAATGTAACGTAAATTGCCTGAGCGCCCCCATCACCCTGTTGGATTTGGAAGTCAACGTGTTGATAACCTGAACGGTAGCAAGGTTATCGCACCAAAAATGAACAGTCGAATTGGCAAAGGCCTTAACCCATACCGTAACAGCAACAAGTATGGGAAAAAATTCCAAAAACGTTAAATCTGCTGTAATCCCCTGCGTGTGCCAACTGTCCGGCCAGACTTCGGCGCACCAGTGTCCCTGAAAAAACACCCCAAAACCAACTGCCCCTGAAGCATCGGACGCCACTTTAAGAGCGTCCTGCAGCCTTAACTCCTGCCTCCAGAATGAAACTCCATTAAAACCATCTAAGAATTCCATCCAAATGGACAGGTCCTCTCTAACTGAACGAGTAACCCTAATCCTATGATGGGGCATTTTAACTCCCGAAATGGCATTACAAAGCCTACGTAAAAAAGCTCTCCCTGGGGCAACCACCCTACAAGCAAAATTTAAATGGCCAATTAATTCCTGAAACTCTTTTAAAGTGGCCTTTCTACGGCCCAAAAACTGTTGAACCCGGCACGTCAAGTCTGCCACTTTACAAGGGGGCAACCTGGAATATTGCTGAACCGTATCCAACTCAATCCCCAAAAAAGTCAAAACCGTTGCTGGGCCCTCTGTCTTCTCTTCCGCCAAGGGAACTCCTAACTCCCGTGCCAGCCCCTGGAATGACTCGAGCAACCCCTTGCAGTTGCCCGACCCGGAACGCCCCACAAAAAGGAAATCATCCAAATAATGGGTGACTCCAGACATTCCGGATTTGGTCCTGACGGCCCAATCCAAAAAGGTGCTAAATTGCTCAAAGGCCGCACAGGAAATGGAGCACCCCATGGGAAGTGCTCTGTCCATGTAGAAAAAACCCCCGAATTGAAACCCCAGCAGCTCAAAATCCGCCGGATGAACGGGAAGCAAACGAAATGCCGACTTAATGTCGCATTTGGCCAGCTCTGCCCCAAGCCCAAACCGACGAACTAGCTGCACGGCCGAATCAAACGATGCGTAATGAACAGAGCATTGCTCATCGGGAATCGCATCATTCACCGACCTGCCCTTGGGATAGGACAAGTGATGAATAAGGCGATATTCCCCCTGGGTTTTCTTAGGAACTATCCCCAAAGGTGATACCCGCAACAACGGCGTTGGAGGCGCCATAAATGGGCCCAAAACTCTGCCCTCTAAAACTTCCTTATCTATCTTACGCTGAACTAACTCCTCCATCCCAATAACAGATTTCAAATTTGGGGATAAAGTTTGAAACCGGGGACCTAACGCCGGAATCCGAAAACCCTCCGAAAAACCCTCCCATAGGTATTTGGCCGACCCCCTATTTGGGTACTTATCTAACCAAACCTTCAACTGATCTAACTTAATTGGGCTGGGGCCCTTTTGGAACTGGGGCCTGTCCTGAGGGCTTTTTAACAAATTGGGTGTCCCTGGGATTCCCTCTCGCAGCTCTCCCCTTAGGGCAATTTCTGGACGGGTGCGTGCCATAACAGATTGCGCACGAGTGGGCATATCGGCATCCCCTGCGTGAACAGGCTCCCTGAGCAACAAATTCCCAACATAGAGGCTTTTGTCGCTGAGACTGCTGCTGGGGAGCCCCCTGCCGAAAGGGCTGCCCTGCCCTATTCTGAATAGTGTGCCCACTATCTGCTTTCAAGGCAGAGGAAGCCCTAGATGGGTTCATCACCTCAATCCAAATTTGATCATCAATTAAATCCCAACGCTTGTCTGGATGGGAAGCCGCCTCGGTACGAAACCGCCTATCATATTCCAGCCAAGCGTTAGGAGGGCCACTGACGTAAGCTTTATTAATGATATTCTGATACTGCCACAAAGCCGAAGCCCTTTCAGGGGCAGCATCAGAAAGCAGGTTCGCATACATTGTGAAACAAGGGAGCCAATTCTCCCAATTCTGCTCCACCTTGCGCTTCTTGATCTTCTCCTTACTGTCCTCATCTAAATCCTCCTTCTCTTTTTTATCCATATCCCGAAAGTATAACGAAAAGATATCCACATATTCATTCCTTAATATCTTTTCCATTGTCTTTGATGCCAAATGGGAACCCAAACCCGAAAGGCTAACGGTAGGTGTCGCCTGTGGAGGCCACTTTGCGGTCCCCCAAAACTTATTTGCTTCTCCCGTTCTGGCCGACTCTAAGGTGACCATAACTGGCTTAACCGCTTGAGCGTTGGCATCATCCTTATTCTCCCCTGTCTTGGGGTCCAAACCACCCTCCGGCTGTACCCCAACTGCAACATGTGACTGTGTCCCCACTATCGATTGAGCCCGACCCTGGCCCCATGGCCAAGTGAGTGAAGCAGAAGTAGATGCTGATGTAAGTGCGTCACATGCTGATGTTAATGTGGTGGAAGTACATGCTGATGTTAGTGTGGTGGAAGTACCTGATGGGACAGCCGTCACCAACTGCTCACGCCCTGCTACATCGACAGCGGCAACAGTCGACCCCACCGCCTGAGTGTGCCCGGCCACAGCACTGGACGTAGAGGCCAATGCCGTGGGCTGACTGGGCACGGCCCCAGCGGCCGATGAGAAGCCAGATGAAGCCTGCACAGCCGGATGAACTTCGGGGCTGGTGATGGTCTGCACCGCCGAAGACACCACAGAAGAGCCCCCGGCATCCTCCGGAACCGCCAGCTGTTCAGGAAACCGGACCGCCCTTTCCGCCCCCGCAGCTGAAGACGATTCTATAATAGAAACCCGGGACAACAGAGATTTGAACAGCTGTTTCTTACTTGCCCTGCGAGTGGAGCCCGCACCAGCCCCACCCAAACCAACCCCCCTATTTTTTTCTATTTGGTTAACACGCTGAAGAAGGGCCTCCAAATCTTCCATGGACACCCCATCTTCATCCGACGACGACCCATCCTGACGTAAAGGGCGCTTGTGACCCGTCTTCTCCGCGGGACCCTTCCCCTTAGGGCCCCCCTTGTTCTTCTTCGATGGCATCCTACAAAATAAGAGAGGGTAGAATGCCAATGAGAGCCCGCTCCACACCCCGAGCGCTAACGCCCCCATGGCAACCCCACCCGTAATCCGAAAGCGCCCAAAGCACCCCATAAGCATAGAATCAAAGAGTCGGAAGAGACACATTGTGCCATTCAGCACCCCCTAATAAATGCTAGCATTCTTAATGCGGCATTCCTCAAGCCTATGGTGCCTATTGTGCCTTAGAATCATAGAATCAAAGAGTTGGAGGAGGCACCGTGTGCCATCACCCTCTCATGCTTACAACATAATAGAATCATAGAATCAAAGGGTTGGAAGAGGCACCATGCGCCAAGAGGCCCCATGCGGGCCAACAGCCTCTCCTGCAAAGAGTCAAAAGAGACACATTGCCAGCATTCTTATTGTGGCATTCCTCAAGCCTATGGTGCCTATGGTGCCTTAGAATCAAAGAGTTGGAGGAGGCACCGTGCGCCATCACCCTCTCATCCTTACTACATAATAGGATCATAGAATCACAGGGTTGGAAGAGGCACCATGCGCCAAGAAGCACCATGCGCGCCAACAGCCTCTCCTGCATACAGGATAATAGAATTATAGAATCAAAGAGTTGGAAGAGGCACCATGTGCCATCCCATCTCCTGCTTACAGGATATTGGCATCATATAATCAAAGAGTTGGAAGAGGCACCATGTGCCATCACCCTCCCTTGCTTACAGGAGAATCAAAAATTGGAAGGGGCACCAAGTGCCATGTCTATGAGCCAGCAAGAGTGCACACTGGTTTTATGATCCACCAGAATTATGTATCCTGCAGCCACAGACTCCCAGCTGCAACATATCTTTTATTTTATGTACTCCTTTAAGCCCTTTCAGTTGGCTGTGGTATTTTAGCATCCCACTGTGCTCCCCATGCAGTGAAAAAGGGGGGGGGTTACAAATAGCTCATGTATTCACCAAATTAACCACCCCCCACACCAAACAAAAAGCCCCTGACATGGAGAGTTCCCCAACTTCCAGGCCTTAACCGCCCGCCAAGCCCCGGCTGTTCTTATTAATCAGCGCATTAACTCTTAATACCCTTATAGTGCACCCCCCTGATCACAGGCAAAGGCCTCCACCCGGCCTAGCCCAGCGCGAACTGCGTCATTTAAAAGAGAAAATGGCGTCCAAAATGGCGGGCGCTGCACTAAACGACGCCGAAACGGCAGCAAACAAAATGGCGGCGACTGCCGAAAAAATGCGCTCCAAAATGGCGCCGGCAAACAAACGGACGCGCCTCCCCCTCGTGCGCCACCAAGAACGCGGCTAAGGGCTGCTTAAGCAAGCCGAGCCGCTTTAAAGACGCGGCCCGACCCACGGACTAAAGCGCGCCGCCTCTAACACTCCGTGCGCCGACATAGCGCGTCGCTAACTAAAGCGCGACGCCCCAAACGAACTACGCGCCGCCGTCGCGCGTCACTAAGGCGCGCCTTTCCCCACGCGCCGTGCAGCCCCGATTTAAGGCTGCAGCCGGAGCGGACGCGACCGGAGCGTCCCAATCATGGGCTTCCAGGCCCAACTCCTTCCGAAGGCCAGGGAAGGAGGAATAGCCCCCTCCTTCCCCAAGTGCTCCGCACCGACCTGGAGCACAGCTGAAGGTACGTCTTGCCGCTCGGAAAGTCAAGCAAGACTGAAGGACGGAGGCTGGCCCACGTGGTTAGCCAGCCCCCGCCCCTCTTCCAGGAGGTTCTAACGGAACCTCCTATTCTCTCCCTTCAGGGGGTGGGGCAAATCGCTCTCCCCACCAACTGCGTTGGTGTGGAGAGTCCCATACCTTAAAACACCAGATTAAAATCACCATATTAAAATCGTCATCCAAAACAGTCCAAGTACAGTGGGTTGTTGTAAGTTTTTTTGGGCTATATGGCCATGGTCTAGAGGCATTCTCTCCTGACGTTTCGCCTGCATCTATGGCAAGCATCCTCAGAGGTAGTGAGGTCTGTTGGAACTAGGCAAAAGGGTTTATATATCTGTGGAATGACCAGTCCAAGTACAGTCCAATAAAATCTTGTCTTCCCAGTAAAACAACTATTATGTGAACACTTGATCCCATAACCAGGATTTAAGTTCCTTCCAGAAGGTCAGGAGGGAGGGGGGCAGATCTAATCTCATTGGGGAGGGAGTTCCACAGCTGAGGGGCCACCACGGAGAAGACCCTGTCTCTTGCCCCCCCCCCCAAACACGACTGCGTTGGTGGTGGGACCGAGAGCAGCACCTCTCCAGATGATCTGAAGGTCCTAGATGGTTTGTAGAGGTAAACAGGTAAACTGAGCCGGAAATGTTTAGGGCTTTATAGATGGTGTTTCTTTGTGGTGTTTTAGCTTTTTTTTTCCAGGTGCATTCTATAGTCCTACGTGGCTAAGCATTCTTTCCAGGCAGCTTTTCATCAATAGAATAACTTCCTTTAAAAGTCCCGCTTTTCATTTTCCAGGGCTGGCACAAGGTATTTTGCAGCTTGAGATAGAATTGCATCACTCATTTACTCAAGTAATATCTGAAATCAGCCAAGCTGATTGGAGCCCCTGGTGTCGCAATGGGTTAAACCCTTGTGCCAGCAGGACTGAAGACCAACAGGTCGGAGGTTCAAATCCGGTGAGAGCACAGATGAGCTCCCTCTGTCAGCTCCAGCTCCCCATGCAGGAACATGAAAGAAGCCTCCCACAAGGATGGTAAAACATCAAACATCCAGGCGTCCCCTGGGCAACATCCTTACAGACGGCCAATTCTCTTACACCAGAAGTGACTTGCAGTTTCTCAAATTGCCCCTGACACAGGAAAAAAAGTCAAACTATAATGACACATTGAGTAGTAAATCCACAAAGCGACTGACTCTTCTGTCTCCCGTTTGATAAAAATACATCAATTCCAAGTTAACTAAATAACTCTATACCTATAATCTATTGTTTGAAGTATTGTATAGTATGGTCAGTCTTTTCATGTGGGAAATTTGATTAGTTTTGGGTGCTAGTTCAGCTCTGTTCTCACACATTATGATCATCACAATGTAAACAATATTTTACATTTTCTGAGTATAAACTCTTGGTGAAGCTTCATTCTGATCTATATATATAGAGAGAGAACTTGATGTGCTCTTGCTGGTGCTCAAGCTGTGCTACTTTAGTAAATACTTTTTGCTTAGATCAAGTTTGCAGGAAAGAAATGTTTGTAAGCAGGACAGAACAGAGGCTACATTACAGCTTCTCTCCAGCAGAGGTCACTGGTTTGCTTTTCCTTTTGTGGTCTTGAGAGCTATCCAAGGTACTGAACCATGTTCCCAAAATAGTTAGAACAGCTCGGAGGATTCTGGTAAAACCAGAATATTTCCCATAAAGCTCAACGTGGATTCCCAGCCCTCAAGCTATAGACCTACTACCCTCTGCTTTCCAGCTATCCCAAATTTAAAACAAGAAATAGAGAGAGAAATATTTAATACAAGGTGCATTCATTGCTGAAATGTTCAGTTTTTGTTGAGAACACTTTTTGTTTTCTTCACAAAACCAGTACAGAAGAAAGGCCACATGCTATCTTTATCTGAAAGTAATTTTGATAACAGGAAAACTGCTCGAAAGCAAGGGAAGAGCATATTGTGTATTGCTGATCTGAAGATTTCTCTTGATCTTTAGAGGAGTGTCCTGTTATTAAAACTATCAACAAGTCTGAATCATATTCCCAGCCCTGAAAAGTTTTTTCCCATAGAGTCATAGAGTTGGAAATGGTTTCGTGGCCATCAAATCTAACCTCTCTTCTTAATGCATGATCTGCAGCTAAAGCATCCCCAACAGGTAGCCTTCCATATTCTTTTGAAAGACATTCAGAGAAGGAGATTTCATTGCCTTTCTGGGAAATTGATTCATTTGCCTTTCTGTTAAGGCATACCTCCTAATGTTCAATTGAAATATGTTCTTTTGTAGCCTCTATGTTAGTGGACTCCAAGTCCCAGGAACTGTAGCCAACACAGCCAATAGTGAGAAGTGATGAGAATTGCAGTCTGACAAACCTCCAAAGGACCACCTATTGGTAACCTAGTCTATATTCAACTTTGGTAACTAGGGCAGGCTGGCAACCTTTGTGTATATTCCTTGACATTAGGTTCCGATTGAATGTGCCTCTTGGTAAATGCAGGTATGGAAATATCTTAGACAACCAAAATTATATTTCAGGAGTGGAGATGGACATCTCCTAGAAATGGAAATTAAAGGACTTGGTTATGGGTTCCCTATTTCCCATGGAAACATTTGCCTCTATGTATGTAGACATTTTCCTTGTTGTAGAGGAAGTTTTTTGTAATAGAGCGAGAAGGAGGGTTAGATCCATAATGGATGGAAAACTAGATAAAAATAATAATAATGAGTATCTGGGTAACTAAGTATGTGAGAGTCGAGGCATCATTTCTGAAAACCACTTGATAAATTGCATCTCATTATGCAAATACTCAAACGGAACACTTGCCTAATTTGTTTCTAGGAATCTGAGTTTTCATCTTAACATGAAATGGTAATAGAATTTGTCTAGTAGCAGCTGTACAAGTTGTCCTGCAAAAAGCGGCACTCTCCCTGATTGTCATTAAGTCACAGGCCATTGAGTCCAACCCCCTGCTCAATGGGGATCTCCAGCTAAAGCATTCCCAGCAGACTGCTGTTCAGCCTCTTTAAAGACATCTAGAGAAGGAGATCCCACTGCCAGATGGCTCTCACTTGAAGAGTTTCCTTCTAATGCTCAATCAAAGTCTGCTTTCCTGTAACTTTAAGTCATCAGCCCTGATCTTGCCTTCTGCAGCAGCAGAGAACAGGCCGCTCCTGTCTGTGTCAGCCCTTCAGGTATTTAAAGGGTGAAATCATGCCACCCATCAGTCTTCTTTCCACCAGATTGAATACATTCCAGAGGAGACCATCACAGAGTTTGGTGGAATTATTAATTCCCTCAGTTTGGAAACTATGCTTCCATTATTGCAAGTTAAAGTAACATTTCCCTTGGGTTGTTGTAGGTTTTTGGGGCTATATGGCCATGTTCTAGAAGCTTTCTCTCCTGACGTTTCACCTGCATCTATGGTAGGCATCCTCAGAGGTTGTGAAATCCTCACAACCTCTGAGGATGCCTGCCATAGATGCAGGCAAAATGCCCAGAGAGAAAGCTTCTAGAACATGGCCATATAGCCCCAAAAACCTACAACAACCCAGTGATTCCAGTCATGGAAGCCTTCGACAACAACGTTTCCCTTTTTTGCTGCAGAATCACACTTCTAGCTGATGTTTAATTTATGATCAGTAGTAATTCCATGGTCTTGTTTGCTTAGCCCCACCCACTTCTATACTTGTGCATTTTTGTGGACTAGAATTTTGTGTTTGATTTCATTTTATTAATCTCAGCCCAGTTTTCTGCTTTATCACAGTCTTTTTAAATTCTTCAAATGTGCTAGGCAGGCAACCCTTCCACTTTTGTGTCATCTGCAAACCTGATCAGGATTCCCTCTATGCTGCCATTTAAATAATTGATAAACATGTTGAAGAGCCGTGTTGGTTTGTAAATGGCATACAACTGAAGTAATAAATGGATGTACAAGAAAGATAACTTAATAGCAGCATTGCGCATTATGTACAAGCATTTCCAAACACAGTGTGCTGGAGTAGAAATGTTTAGATACCAACAGAATACGTTTTATGATATAACTTATACATATGCTATATCTTTAGTAACCAACTGGCTTTTTTATTCTTGCCATTTTAACTCCCTCCTTGTTCAGTGTTGTTGCACTCTAGCCTGGTTTCACCTTTGCACCACATAAGAGTCCAGTATGATTAACTCAACAGTTTATTGAAGGAAACGGTTATACAAAAAGCAATGTCCCAAAAATCAATAGGAAAAAGGCTAATAAAAGGGAATAGTCCATATATCAGAGTTCATCAGAGTTCTGTTCAAAAGTCACAAGGTACATGGAAAATCAGAATCAACACATAAGCATAAATCCATAACCAGGAACACAGTAACTTCTTCAAAACATGAATTCATGAGCACAAAACTTTCTCAAGGAACTTATTCATAGCTTTGAACATGGAAGAAGACAAAGGTGTACATGGTAATGCAGCGTTGCCTGCTCTAACCCTTTTAATAAACAACTCTTTCACTTAAGGACCACAAAGCCATGAATTCATGTCTTTGACATCTGCTCTGTTGTTTCAAGGATTGCTGGTGGAGTCTCTGTGACTTCCATAATCCCTTCTCTTCGAGATTGAACCACAAATTCCTACTGACCAAAGATGTTTTCCCAGGGAAATGATCTCTCCCTTCCAGCTTGTTATCTTCCGTTGCCAAGGAATGACTAGTTGAAAGGATCCCCCTATCTTCTGATGCCACAACATCTCCATCTCTGCTGTGCTCTGAAGCCATTTCTATCTCTCGAGACACAGACCCATTCTCCCAAACTGGAAAGCCTGTCACTCCTCACAACCTCTGAATGAAGAATCTCCTTGACTTCAGCCTCTGGCTGAACCACAACAGTTGTTTCCCCTTTGCCTGCATATGTACCACCTTTCTTAGTGTGTGTCATTTGTTAGCATTTATTCATACAGACAGAAAAATGATAAAAATATGAAACTACATCTCTATACTGCATGAGACTGGAGAGGGAGAAAATCATATTCTTGGCTTCCCTGCTTTAGAATTGTTGTTCTCATCACAAATTGCTGGCATAACATGTGTAGTTAGCAATTCACTTGCTCTTCCTATATTCATTCCCATTAGAACTGTTTTATGGATTGTGTTCTGTGTTTAAAGAAACCCTGTGAATTTTTTTTTTAGTTTAGCATAAAAGACTCAGCCAAAGGAAAATTTCAGCAAAAAATTAAAATTCCAATGACTCATTAAAGCACAAAACTAAATTTGGATGAACTTGCAAACATGAATATTTTAGCGGTGATGGGAAAGAGGAAAATGTATAGAGGCCTCCCACACACTGCTTGGCTTACTAGAAGTTTAGAAGACTAATTGTTGATGCATGGCAAAAATCCTGGGGACTGTTTACTTATTAAATAGTAAAAACCTGAATTGTCTTTCGAAGAAATACTTGCTTATTTCAGGGCCCTAAACTAACTCTCTCTCTCTTTCTTTTTTAAGAGAAGAAATTCTAACAATATTGTAAACACAAAGGCTTTTGAAATGAAACACCATAAATACAAAATGGTTTTTTTGTCTTTCAGCACTGGTAGCAAAGTATTAAAGCTTGACAATAAAGGTAATTCAAGGTCTTTTGCTGGAAAAGGTTGACAAAATTCCTCTTTTGGCTAGCAATGCAATCAGCCTTTAAGACTAGCTGCAGGACACCATCTCCATTAGATTGCCCACACCTCAGATCTCTTGCAACCCCTTCTCTACTTCTTGGGGATGGAGCACTGTCTTGAAAAATGTGTGTGCACATTCCTCTTTTGCTAGGCTTTTTAAATATGTGAATGATGTGGTCTGCATAACTGTAGTTGATATCTAATGTATCCTAGTTAATGCCATCTCGTGGTCTGTGCCTAGTAATGTTTCCTTTATGACTACATCAAAGTCTTCTCCTCCATGAATCTAGATCTCAGGTTTGGCATTCTATTTTAAGGCATTGGGATAGTCCTGATCTGACACCCTAATGTCTACTGTTCTAATAATAATAATAATAATCATCATCATCATCATAATCTTTATTTATATCCCAAAGGGACTCGAGACAGCTTACAAGGCACTCCAGGGTGCACATATAATATACAACAGGTAAAAATGGTACAAAAGTATAAAACAAGTCACATAAAATTATAGCAACAACCCCCACCCCCATCAACACGTGTAGCATAAAATCAAAACAATACAATTTAAAAACAACAATAGATAAAACTAACTGCCACCAATTCACAGGTGCCAAGTGTCAGCTTCATATGGGCTCATTCAGCCTACTCAGGCTCAAAGGCCTATCTCAACATCCATGTTTTCAGGTTTGAATGGAAGGATTGAAGGGTGGGAGCTAATCTAATCCCTTTTAAGAGGGTATTCCAGAGATGGTTGGGGGGCACCATTGAGAAGGCCCTCTCTTGTCCCCACCAACCACACTTGAAACGGTGGTGGGACTGAGAGGAGGGCCTCCCCTGTCGATCTCAGAGCCCATGCTGGTTCATAGAAAGAAGGGTGGTCTTGAAGATAGGTTGGAAGCCAGTGCAGCTGCTTCAGCAGGAGCATGGTATGTTCCCTGTAGCTAGCTCCAGTTAGTAATCTGGCAGCCGGCATTTTCACTAGCTGCAGTTTCTGAACTGTCTTCAATTGCAGCCCCATGTAGAGTGCATTACAGTAGTCCATTCTGGATGTAACTAAGGCATGGACCACCGTGGTCGTCAGGCTTAAATGTCTGCCTTAAGAAGGACAGTGCAGGCCATACTCAGTGACATAAATAGTTCTGTCTTATCAATATCCATAAGAAAATCGGTGCTCCATCTCATGTCTGCTCACTATCTAAGAAAGCAACCATTACCACAGCATTGTATGAACAGATCAATCCACATGGATGTATATTATGTGACCTGAATTTACTGCCTCTGTTCCTAGTCATCTGGTTGAAAGTTTCCCCCCAACAATGTTATCTGTGAGGTGTGGAGAGCAGACAACTGATTAAGCACAACAGCCAGGTATCCTAGGCCAATAGCAAGTTTGTGTAGTTATGTGGACATTAACTTAGAAGTCGTAATGGCAAGGGGTGCACCTACACCAGGCATGGGCAAACTTCAGCCCTCCCGGTGTTTTGGACTTCAATTCCCACAATTCCTAACAGCCAGTTCAAGTCCAAAATACCTGGAGGACTGAAGTTTGCCCATGTTTGACTTACACTGTAGAATGCATGTAGTTTGATAACACTTTTATTGCCATGACTCAGTTCATTGGAATTCTGGGATTTGTAGGACTTTGCGGTAGAGAAGACTAGAGACCTTGTTAAACTACAGCTCCTATGATTCCATAGCATTTAGCCATGGAAATGAAAGTGTCAAACTGCATTAATTCTGCAGTGTAAATCCATCCTGAAAGGCCAGTGTCACTGCCACAAAGATCCAGTATTTACCATCTACATTGGCTTTCTCATTCAGCCTAATGGTAGAGCTGGTTCTGTTGGACAGATAAGGGAGGGAAACAGATTTGAGGGGTGTGGAGCCTATCAGGGAGGACTTCAGGGTGCTGTTAAGGCTGGTAGGGATGACTGGGTGGATTTTTCTGTCCAGAATTACTCATATAATTACCAACTGAGCCTGAGAAGATCTTTGGAAAGCTTACCCATTTATCTAGCTCCCTGCTAAGGGTGCACATTATTACAACTCAATCAAATTAAAAACAAACTTCCTTGTCTCTGATGAACCTGGAGCTTCTCTGGATAAGGAAGGAAGAAGAAACCCACATCTTGTTCATCACATGTCTCCATATTATTCAAAAGTAAAGTTTGTTACTTCCTTTATCTGAAAGGTGCCAAGTTTTCCCCATGCTGAGAACCCATGAAGCTCCCAGCTGGGAAAGATAAAAATACTGTATTTCTCATGAGATGGAAATGTGATGGAGGAACCAAAATTACAATGTGCTTCTTGTTCTATTGGCAACATTGCTACATCTGAGACATCCTCTGTAAGGATCAGTAATATGAGTTTACCCTTCTTTTGCAATGAAAAAAAAAAAGGAGAAGTTTGCATGTGCTGGAATAATGGAGTCTTTTTCAGGAATATATTTGATAAGTAGCAATGTTTTGGCCACCTGCTCTTTATTTGTTTCTGTTCTTCTTCCAATTAGCAGTAACATATTTCTGCATACTTTGTAGCACTATATTTGTTTACTGTGAATGGGACACAGAGGAATGGTATATTCCAGGCATGGGCAAACTTGGGCCCTTCGGGTGTTTTGGACTTCAACTCTGACAATTCCTGGAGGGTCGAAGTTTGCCCATGCCTGGTATATAACTATGTATATGTCTAGAAATATTAATTAAAAATCAACCTCTAAAATTTGGTGTGACTTATCAACTGTTCAAAGTAAGGAGTGTAGCTTAATTCAGAAAAGAAACCATCCCTGAGTACAAAGACAAAAGTTAAGAGTTTGTTTATTTACATCCCGTCCTTCTCACCCCCAAGGAGGGGGGGGGGGGACTCAGGACGGCTCACAACCGGCACCCAATAGGTGCCAACAACAGTAATAATAAAATCACATCTAAACATTAGTTAAAACAGCAGAATTAAAGCATCTGTTTAAATAAAAGAAATCCAAATCCAAAGTTATAATCCAAGGTCTGTCCATTGCCAATCACATGTCATTTCCACTTAGTATTGCTGCATCTGCTGCTCCAATGCCTGGTCCCATATCCAAGATTTAAGTATCTTCCTAGAAGAGAGGGGGCTGACCTGATTTCATTAGGGATTGCATTCAGCAGATTGGGGGGGGGGCACCACTGAGAAGGCCCTGTCTCTCATCTCCACCAATCATGCTTGCGAGGATGGTGGGATAAAGAGCAGGGCCTCCCCTGTTGATCTTAATCTCTGAGGTGGGTCATAGAGGGAGAGATGTTTGGACAAGTAAGCTGGGCCAGAACCGTTTAGGGCTTCATAGGCTAAAGCTAGTACTTTGAATTGTGCTTGTTAGCAAACCAGCAGCCAGTGGAGCTGACGTAGCAGAGGGGTGGAATGCTTCCTGTATGCCGTTCCAATGAGCAATCTGGCTGCCACCCGTTGGACATCCTGGGAACATCTAAAAGTCCATCCTGAGAAAATCTAAAAGAAGCATCAACTTCCTCTACTCTCTCCACTTCCGACTTTCTTAAATAATAGTCTTATGCTACTGGATAGGAAAATGGTGGTAGCGAGAGGTGGCTGTTTCCTGTAATTACTCTAATACTTTCTCTTTCTGTGTGAAATGATCCTCAAAATATCTACACATATCAAAACCCACAATTTTGGTCCTCAAACCTGTTTTCAACTTATGAATGAGGTTGCCTTAGATCCAAATATATATGGTATTTGATCAGTCGTATGCCGGAGTGCGGTGGAGGCTTCTTCTTTAGAGGCTTTTAAGTAGAGGCTGGATGGTCATCTGTCAGGGGTGCTTTGAATGCAATTTTCCTGCTTTTTGGCAGTGGGTTGGATTGGATGGCCCATGAGTTCTCTTCCAACTCTATAATTCTATGATTCTACTGGAATCTCACAAAGCAAGGCATGAGAGTGACCATCTTTTGCTCTGTTCCCCACCCAAGAATCTAAAATTTGTGTGAGACTTTTTTTTTACTGAAAATGGTATAAAAATATTTCAGACACATAACTTCAAAGAGGAACTTTTGTAGATTTGCTATCACTTAAAAAAAAGTAACTTTCAATTATTTAAGTTTGACTTGTATGATATGTTCTTTGGCCTGAACATAAGTCCTAATCATTTTTGTGTCTCTGGAGTTCTTGCCTTAGGAGAGAGGAAGACAAAGTGTTCTCTAATCATTCTGTCTACCAGGATTATCATTTTACTGTTCTAACCCATATTTTATAATGTTTCACAGAGACGTTAACAGGCACAACAGTGGAAAAATCTATGTTCAGGGAAATACAAGCTCTGAGTGGTGCACTTTAGATGTAAAGCAAAGCCATGCTTTCTTGCTATGTCTGAGCCCATGCAGTGAGTGTTTTGACAAGCTTATATAGACATTCTGTTCTGAAGGCTCTGGGTGACTGTAAGGCTTTTTACACCTTTTACTGAACACATGTACAAGCTGTTTAAGCTTGTACTCAGTCTTTTTTCAGTTGTGAAACAACTACATATAGTTCTCACTAGCTGAAAGTGCTCTTCTTTCATGGATTGATCTGTCTCCACATTCATGAGTAGATTACATTTCTCTCTTCCTTTGACCTCTGTTAGTCCAGCATCATGTTGACTGAAGATCTTGCCTGGCAGGGGAGCGACTACCTCTGTGGAGGTGATTTTCCCAGGGTGAAACTCATCCATTTTATTCAGGGTGTGCTGGCTCTTGCAATTTCTCTGAATGTAGGAAGCTTGAGTGGATAATTTTTGGTTGAGAGAAGACTGTGTAGGCAATTTCCCATAAATACTGAGGTTTTTGTTTCTCTCTATGATGGCTCTTGTTCATCTCTGAGTGCATCTTCATGGGTGGAAGACTCCTAGAATCATAGACCTCATGGGCCATCCAGTCCAACTCCTGCCAAGAAGCAGGAAAATTGCATTCAGAGCACACCCAACAGATGCCCTACAATACTTGGGTGCGGTCTTTTGTTGTAAAGGCTGTTGTTGAGCAAGCAATAGATTTTTTTCATGTCAGAAGCAACTTGAGAAACTGGTGTGAGAGAATTGGATGTCTGCAAGGATGTTGCCCAGGGGATGCCAGGATGTTTTTTGATGTTTTACCAGCCTTGTAATAGATGAGGTAAAAGCATCCATCTAAGAGCCAGCATGCAGTCTTAGTGGCATAGAGAAACGTTCTCAAATAACCAGAGGGCAGTGTCAGATAATGAACCATATTCTGCAACAATAAGTATATGGATTTTGGTGATTCTGTGTTTGTGGACTGACGTATGAAAAAGTATGTTTTTTATAACAATTTGCTAAACCTACATTCTGCTCCACTGTTTGTACTCCAAGTCAACTGTGGGGAAGTATTCAATACATATGGGTATGCCTGGAAGTAAAAAACTGAGTGTAGGTGGATGGAAATTTGCCATTTCACAGACGGTGGCGGATAAGGCAGAACAGCCAGTGAGGTGGGTTGTAAAACTGGTAGGGGATTTCTGCATATGGCTGATCAGACATTTTACTCTACAGGCAGTTCAGAAACCATGCTGTTTTTGTTAACGTCATTTATGAGAATAAACAAGAGCTAAGATGACAGTTATAGTGTGATTTTTGTTTTGGTTTTTTTAAGGATGCAAGATTTGAGGTGAGGCTGATTGTCTTAACAGAATTCACATTAGCTTTTCTCAAAAGCTGCTTCTGGAATCCCTCAGCTACTGTAGGATAATTGAACTCCTTTCTTTGGTAAGGTAATGGCAGCCTCTATTCCTGCCAATAGAAGAAGGAAGTCACCATCAGAACCCAGATGCCTTGCCTGCTGAATGACAAACATAATGGAAACATAGAAACTTCAAGAGACATCATTAATTATGTGTATTGGTTGTAAAGCCATGCTTTCATAGTTTACATCCTATGGAAATACATATACATCCTACCTTCAATTTTTGCAAATGACAAGGAAATAAAAAGTGCAGATATACTCCTATGCAAGTCAACTTCATGTATAAATTGTGGAAAGAGGTTGGGGCCAAAATTATGGGTTTTGATATGATCAGTGAATAAGTCCAGAATTATTTTGTGTGTGTCAGGAGCAACTTGGGAAACTGCAAGTCGCTTCTGATGTGAGAGAATTGCCTGATGTTGCCCAGGGGATGCCCAGATGTTTTACCATCCTGTGGGGGGCTTCTCTCATGTCCCTGCATGGAAAGCTGGAACTGACAGGTGGGAGCTCACCCCACTCCCTGGATTTGAACCACTGTTGGCACAATGGTTTAACCCATTGCGGCACTGGGGGCTCCAGTCCAGGATCATTCTGTGGAGGAGAAAGCACCAGCACTACCTCATAAGAACACTGTCACTGTTTTCTTGCCCAAGCAAATCAAAAGGCCTTTTGCTAATGCATTCAGAGAAGAGGGTGCTTCTTTTTCTTGATAAAAGCTAACCTATAGTATTAATTCTTATTTGGGGCAAGGTGGGGAAGCTCTTTTATGAATACAGTGGTGAAAGATAGGAGCTTCCATCTCAGAAGAACCTAAAAGAAGTTCTCATTCTCCTCTACTCTCTTGGCACTCCTTTGAGGGGAAGTGACAAATAGCCACCACCCACCTTTTCCTGCCTGGGCATTCAAAATGGCAAGAAACATTGCCACAGTGAAAAAAGTAGAGGAAATGACTCTTTCTTTTAGGCTTTCCAGGACAGACTAAGCCTTCACCTTTTCCCTCAAAGGGAATAAAATAAACAAATGGTTCCTTTTTTCATAAGAGTTAAGATTACAGTAGTCACATTGACTTGTGGATAAGTCGACCCAAGTTTTTGGGGTCAATTTTTGACTAAAATACATGAGTACATATAGTAGGTAATACGCTCTAGGTAGAACAGATGAGAGCCACCAAGAATACATGCACACATGAACAATCGGGTAGATAAAAATTGTTAACATTCCAATGTTTTTGGAAGCTGTCATCCAATCAATATTATTGCAATCTATATCCTTATCACACCGGGGGAGGAGGGAGAGGAAGAGTGTCTTAGGACACTTCTGCCCTAATTCACCCACGGAGCCCCATGCCACCTATCAGATGATGTAGGGTGACTTCTTGTGGGGTTCTGTGGGTGAACCGAGGGTGAACCTTCTGTAAAGACCTGAAAACTTGGATGTTTCAATGTGCCTTTGTTTAATTGGTTCATCTATTTGACTAGACCTCTCTAACCCTCACTCATTGTCTGGACTTGTAGTACTTTATTACCCGCCCCACCCTTAAAACTGTATTGCACCAACCCTTGCCCCGCCCTCCTAGATCTCAACACGCCCACTGCTCTCAGTTACTAGTTGATGGTTATTGTGGTTCTTTTGTTTTCATGATGTCTGTTGTTTGGTTTTATTGTTTTAATTATTGAAATGCAATGTATTTTAATTTGTGTTATATTTTATTTCTGTTTCTGTTCGGCATGGTCCCCATGTATGCTGCCCCGAGTCCCTTCGGGGAGATGGTGGTGGGATATAAGTATAAAGTTATTATTATTATTATTATTATTATTATTATTGGGGCAGCAGCATGATAGGACACTGCCACCACCAACATGAAAGCTTCCCCATGTTCCATCAGGGTTTTGTCAGACTCAAGCCATGCAGTGACACTTTCCCGCATGGGTTGGCAAAGCATCGGCTTGTGGCCAGAGTGCTGGGATTGCCCCACTGACACCCAGATTTGCCACAGAGGCTGGCATATTACAACACTAGTCACTAAACTATAGGATACTTATAAAACAAACTTCTAGCCTATGCAATATTTCTGAATTAAAGAAAATAAAAAATCCAAGCAACTCTCTAAAAATCAAGTGAAAATGTATTGAAGCATTGGAGATCTGTTCTTGGATGTCCAAAAGTCATCAGTGTCAAAACCCGTGTTGTAATAATAAGTAAGCATTCTAAGTAGCAGTGATATGTAGAAAATAGTTTCCAGAGAACTCTTCAGTCCTCAAATCTAATTGAAATGGGATGTAATAAGATAGAAATGTTTATATTGCTTCTAAAACATGAAACACATTTCTGTGGAGATACCATTATTGTCACGACGAGGAATTTTTTAAAATGATGCTTCTTAGAACTTCATGCTAAAATAAAATAAAATAAAATTGATTTGGTGATTGAAGCCACAGTTTAAGACTTGTTTCTCAGCACGATTTTTCTGCCACTCTAATTTTTTGCATGATTGTGTTAGCCAGAAATAACAAGATGAGGAATCTCGGTAGTAGAAAAATACGTTGTATGTAGAAGGTGCCCTTTTTGATCCCCAACATCTCTAGGTTGGGTCTGGAAAGTCATTTGCTATCATTGCTTTCATTATCATTATTATTGCATTCACTTACACCCACCTTTCTCCCAATAATGGGAATCGAGGCATCTAACAGTATATTTGGAAAAAAATCACCTAGACAAAAACAATGGTATAAAAAAGATATTATTTTTCAAACAATTACACAATTTATCAAGTCTAAACAATAAATATCAAGAGCATTAGAATTCATTAAAAGACAATGCAAACCAAATAAACAGCATACCACATGATACTTCATTAAAATCCCATCCCATTTTTCTAAAAGCCTGGTGACAAAATAATATTTCTGTTGCAGACAGAAGGAGAACGAGGACGAGGGCATAGTGGCCTCGCTAGGAGAGATGTTCAGAGGTTGGAGCAGCCACCAAGAAGGCCCTCTCCCATTTACCAACCAAACAAGCCTGAAAAGTAGTAGTAGGAAAGAGAGAAGGGCCTCTCCAGCCTATCTTAGAGCTTTAATGGACTCATAAACTTAAAATAGCCTGGAATTTATAAATCACCATCAGCTATTTGAATTGTGCTTTAAATGGACTGGCAGCCAGTGAAGCTGATGCAGCAAGCAGGTTGTGTGGTGTTCCCTTTAGTCAACCCCAGTTAACAATCTGGCTGCAGCTATTGAAGTTTTGGGGCACTTTTTAAAGACATTTGCACACATAGCAGGCATGGGCAAAGTTTCTAACTTGGGGGCCACATGCTAGCACTCCCTGCTTGGAGGTCTGACTGCCCAGTGATGGAAGGAAGGAAGGAAAGAAGGAAGGAAGGACAAAAGGGAGGAAGGAAAGGATGGAATGAGGAAGAGAGAGAGGCAAGGAGGGAGGAAAGAGAGAAGGAAGAAAAGACAAAATGGAAGAATGGAAGGATGAAATGGTAGAAGGAAAGGAGTGAGGAAGACGTAGATTTAAAAAGAATTTTCATGGATACCTCCAATGAAGGAAAAAAAAAAGAAGGAAGGACAGGAAGAAGAGAAGTATGTGAGGAAGGAAGAGAAGGACAAACGAAAGAGAGAAGGAAAGAAAGACAAACGGGAAAGAAGGAGAAAGAGAGAGAGGAAAGAGCGAAGAAAGGAAGGACAAAAGGATGAAAGGGAAGGATGGAAGGAGAAAGAGGGAGGGAGATAAGGAGGAAGAAAAGACAAAAGGAAGGGAAGGACAAAAGGGTGGAAGGGAGGGAGGAGGAAAGAGAGAGAAGGAAGGAAGGAAGGAAGGAAGGAAGGAAGGAAGGATAGGATGGTGTGAGAGAGGAGGGCCTGAGAAAAGAACCCAAGGAGCTGCATCCGGCCCCCGGGCCTGAGTTTGTCCATACCTGACATATAGTATATTACAGTAATCCAATTGGCATGTAACCAAGACATATGTTACTGTAACACTGGATAATTGCTATCAATTACATGTTAGTAGTCCTAAACTAAGGAGGCCTCCAAGATCAAATATTACAATAAAATGAAGGCTCTTTCTATTCTCTCTAACATGACTCCCAAGAGTTATGTACACATGAAAAAAGTTTCTTGGAATGTGCTATTTCCAGACAAAAAGTGGAAGTTTTCATTCACAGCATAAGTCAGAAAGCCTGCATATAGAGAATGAGCATGCCAAGACCAAACCTAGACAATAATTTAATCCTTGATTTAAATTTTCTATGTGAAGAGAAAAGCTGTTGTAGAGGTACATTCAAAAGTGTGCAGTCTACCATGATATAATTTGAGGAAGAATCAGGGGCGGCTCAACCCATTACGCAAAGTAATCATTTGCGGTATAGTTGATTTTGCCCAGGGGCACTCTTGAGGCGCTCTTGGAGGAAAATAGACCTTGACATATGTGAGTTGTAGTTACTGGGATGTATAGTTCACCTACAATCAAAGAGCATTCTGAACTCCACCAATAATGGAATTGAACCAAATATGGCACACAGAACTCCCACGACGAACAGAAAATATATATCAGTGATTGGTGGTGGTGGTGGGGGGGGGGGGTGCCAAAATACTGTTTGCTTACCATTGAAAATTACCTAGGGCCGCCTCTGGGAAGAATCACCATTATGTGCTATCCATATGTCTAGATCTGCTTTGAGACTAAGGGCCTTGTCATATTGGCCACCAGAATTGCCATCGCCACATGCCCTGCATTGCCTGACTTACCATAAATCCCATCTCATGGCGCCTAATTCCCCCCCCCCCCCATTGTTGCTGATGCAACACAGGAAGCCTCCTGTGTGGTAACTGCGGCACCATGTGCCGGTTTTGCTGTAGTTTAGCCACAGAGCCCAGCTGGAAGTAGCTGTATATCATGGGATGGGAGCCGGCTATGCGGTTAAACTATAGCAGGACCGGTGTGCATGCCACTGTAAACAGCCCCGTCTGATGAGGTCATAGATTCACTGTTGCCTTTCCAGGGTTTTTGCCCACACATTCAAGAGTGTGCATCACGGGTTTCCTAAAATGTAGGTGGAATGGAGATAGCTATCTGACAGAATTACGGGTAATGTAAGTCAGCCGGCAGTGTGGGTTAGAATAAATCTGGTAGGTAGTGTCTACAGATGACAATAGTATATTCTCTGATGTGCCCCCCCCCCCAAAAAAAAGACATGCTGATTTTCACTGACTTCCCCTTCCTACTCAAAATCTAGCATGTTGTGTTGAATTTGTGGAACAGAATGTGCTGATATTAGCCCAGTTACCAAGCGTATTTGGATTAATGCCTTGTGTGATTGCAGAAAATGTGTCAGTGGCCTAGAGAGAGTTGTCTTTATTTCTCTGGCTAAAATAGAGCTAGCCTGTTTCAAGCCATTATAATCATTACATACATTAGAGTGGAGAAAAATATTTTCAGCATGAAATCTTCACCCATTACTGTACCAAAGAGCAAGGGATGCACCACAATACCAACAAAAGCCCACTGTTTCCGAGAAGAAGAGTTACAGCATGTGACCCTCCTCCCAGGCCATTTTGTAGCCTGCAAGGCTTTCCCAGCATCACAAAATTTTGAAAGAAATTAAGAAGGCCAATGGCAATTCCCCCCTGTTTCTGATGGTCCCATGGATCATTTTAGGCCTGGGGACATTTTTTCCCTAACAGGGGGTTCAAAAATAGGAAAAAAAATGCCTCTCACATCCATTGTGAAGGGGGATTTTATTTTCATTTTTTTTGCAGGGGTGAAGTGACATATGTGGCTCTCCAAAATCTTCTGAGTGGCTAATGCAGTCTCTAGCCCCTGTCAAATCCCCATCCATAGTTTAGAGGGATACTATATATCTAATGTGATAAGTATAAGAATGTTTAAAAAGCTGCAGTAATATTGTTGGAAGCAAACAAAGAAAGATAATAACACCATTAATTGTGAGAAATTGTGATAAGATCACTGAACAGAATTTTACAGCTAAATTACACAGTTTTAAATAAAAACTTTATGTAAAATCTATATAAATAAAAATGTAATGTTCATTTGTGGAATTAACAGAACTTAAAAACCATTGGACGAATTGCCACCAAATTTGGCCACAAGACACCAATCAAAGCAATCTATGTCCTTCACTCAAAAAAGCATCAGAAATTGGCCATTTTGCTCGCATCTACGCAGGGAATTAAAAAATAAATTAATTGCTAACCGCCTTAGGAATTGTTGGGGAAGCCAACACTTCAGAAATGACAGAATACTTCAACCCCATGGCTGAAACTTGTGTTGTGTCACGTGAAGGGCACAGTGGGTTGCTGTTTCTTAAATGTGTAGAAATGCTGATTTTCCTGCGTGGGATGAAGTCACAAGTTATGGCATGTCCCTTTTCAAACCAATTTTCTTGTCATGTATACCAAGATGGAAAAACGTGTTTGTTTTTAGCTCCATAGCTAACACACAAAAATGTTTTGTCATGACTCGCCGCCTTTACAATATGATATCATTTTTCATGAGCAATTTACAAGCAAATACCTTTTTCTTCCACCCTCATATGTAGTGCATATCTATGACATCCCTGTGTTCAAGGTTGCATTGCTTTCATTGGGTCTAATTGCAGAGCCTCCCTCGGTGTCCATCGACATCTCTATATTGAAGGACTGGAAATGTCACATAATATAAGCAAATCCACGAACTTCTGTGCTTGCTAGAACCACCACCCAGTTCTGCAATATGTCAAATGGCATAAGGTTTTATTGATGTAGTTGAGATGGGTGAATTCCTGATATGCAGTTGCATTTGCCTAATAGCTGAAATTAACCTAGTTAGACTAAGAAAGGCATTGAAAATATAGGGTGTCTCAAAAAGATAGACCTGATTTGAAATCTCTCTCTCTCTCTCTCTCTCTCTGGGCCATTCCACCGGCACTATATCCCAAGATCTGATCCCAGGTTTTCTGCTTTAAACTGGATTATATGAGTCTGCACTGTCAGATAATCTGGGATAAACAAAAAACCTGGCATCAGATCTGGGGATATTTTGCTTGTCTGGAAGGGCCCTCTGTAACCACAAACCATGTATGAATGAAATTCTTATCACTTGAAAGGGTGAGGCAAAGAGTTTCAAAAGATTGCTGCTGGAGGCTTGTCTCAACACACAAACACAGCCCCTCACTGCAGTCATTTGCCAGATGGTGACCCCACAATGTAAGGCCTAATTGGATATTCTCTATCTGTAATTTCTGATACAGAAATACGTCATCCAGTAGTCACCATCTGCTTGCCCACAGGAAACTATATTTAATAAGCCTTGGAACTAGAATAGGGTTTAATGAGACTAGTTGCTCTTGTTGCAATGGTGTAGCAATGGTGAAGCCACGGACCATATTTTAGTTCTTGCAGACCACTGGTGGTCCATGGACCACAGGTTGGGAACCACTGATCTATGAAATGTTGGGGTATATGTGATGCTGGGGCTTCTTCTTTCAATATGTAATTCCATTATAGGATGTCTTATATGTTCCATTTGGTGTTTTTGCTGCTTTCTTGCAAAAACAAACCAGGGAGCTGCTGCCATAGCAATGTCTCCACTTCCCTCACAGCTTTCCCTGAAATGGTTCCCTCTTTCAGACATATTCTTGCCTCTATGACTTTCCTCTCAAATTAATTCATCTGCCTCTAATGCCCGAGGCCTCTGCACATTTTGGTAATACTGTATTGTCTCCCAGACAAGCCTTCTTCTGCTACTAAGGGCTCCTGGCGGTTTATGTAAACCCTTCATTATGCTCCCTGAGTACAGATAATGAACCCTCAATGGCATTAAATGGCATTAAATGAATTGAGCCTTTTGTGACAAGAGGTTAAGAAAGAAGACATTTGTAATGATGAATATTCACCATGAGTGCTTTTTAGCATTTGGGCTGTGTGTTATTCTACTCTGAGTCCCTTTATTCCTTGATGAACTTAACTAAACTCCCAGGAAAGTAAAAAAGTGTCCTTTTGGTGAAAGGACACTTTTTGGTGGGCAGGAGAAGAAAGAAACAAGACGATTTGATTAGGTCTAAAGGATGGCTATGGCTAACAATAGAAAAACTATCAGGGAGAGGATAGCTTTTTGCAGGACAATTTGTACAGCTGCTGCTAGTCATGTCCCATTATCATTTCATGTTAAGATGGAAACTCGGATTCCTAGAACAGATTATATAATTGCATTTACACTTCATGTTCCATTGTTCTTGTTCAAGCATTTGCATAAAGAGGCACAATTTGTTAAGTGGTTTTCAGCGACAATGCCTACTCTTACATATTTAGTTACCCAGATATACACTATTTCTGTGGAGCTTTCTGTTATGCAGCAGACCTTCCTCTTCTTTCTGTTACAAAAATATCTAATAACAAAGGAAATACTTAGACATGTGGAGGCAAATGTATCCATGGACACTGGGGAAGTCATGACTAAGTTCTTTAATTTCCATCCCTAGGAGATGTGCATCTCTGTCATATATTTTTGGTTGTCTAGAGATTTCCATTGTCTGTATTACCAAGAGGCACTTTCAGTCTGAGCCAAACTCCAAGGAATTCCTCTCTGACTTAGCAGAGTTGGATTACCAGAGTAAACATCATGTGGCCCTTTTGGAAGTTGTTGGATGGTGATTCCCTAAGTGGTTCTGGCCCAATTTACCTGTCCAAACACATCTCCCCTTATGAACCATCTAGGACTTTAAGATCACCTGGGGAGGCCCTGCTCCCGATCCCGCCTTCATCACAAGTACGGTTGGCGGGTACAAGGGACAGGGCCTTCTCAGTGGTGGCCCCTTGGCTATGAAACACCCTCCCTAGGGATATCAGATCGGCTCCCTCCCTTTTAACATTTCAGAGGAAAGTTAAGACATGGTTGTTTGAGCAAGTGTTTACAAATGCAGAGTAAGTGACATAGGAAATGGAATGACTAGATGATGGAATTGATCAATGTTTTAACAAGGAGACGCTTTATGATGTTGGTTTTTATTGTTTCTGTTTTGGTTTTATATTGTATTTTAATGCTTTTAATTTGCATTTTGATATTATGTGTATTGACTTACTGTTTGTAAACTGCCTTGAGTCGCCTTAAGGCTGAGAAAGGCGGTATACAAATACAGTAAATAAATAAATAAAAATTACTCATTCTCCACTTTGTTATGGTTCCTGGGGCAGTTGGGACTTACTATCCAACAACTTAGATAGCGTGCATGTTTCTTATCCCATCAAATTTTACAAGACAGTGGGTTTTGAATAAATATTAGAAGGAACTTCTCAGCAGTAGAACTGGTTCACCAATGGAACCAATTGTATAGAGAAGTGACAGGGCCTCCTTCTTGAATGCCATGGATAAGTGGCTGGACAGCTACCTGCTTGGGATACTTCAGCTGGAGATCCTGCATTGAGCAGAGGGTTGTATTCAATAGCCCATGATGCCCTTGGCAATTCCATGATTCTTTGAAATCTGTCATTTATTTGAGAAATAGGCGTTGCTCTTGCAGGACAGCTTAAATGGCCACAGCCAGATGTGTTCCATTATCATTTAATTTTTAAAAAGAAACTCATGTTTTTCATGCCATACTCAGCCACTCAGATACTCACTTGTTTGCATGCCTCTTATCCAGGTGCGGCAATGTCCATCAGCTTGAATGATTTCAAAAGGAAATTAGACTAATCAGGATGAATAAGGTTAGCAAAACACTGTTCAAGATAGCTATGTATTTTCTCCTCCGCCACTTTCTGACTAGGGGTGTGCTCATTTAATGTCCTATTATGGGCTTCCTATGGGCCACTATAGGAACAGAATTTGAAGCTAAGGAAATTTTAAGTCTGATACGGAATTACTGTTCTTAAGTTTGTTCCTCCCTTCCCCTACTATCATACGAAAAGAAATTCAACCTATTCATTAAGAGTGAAATAAATGACTGTGAGAGTGATGGACTTTCCTTTCTGGGGGTCTTTAAACAGAGGTTGTATGGCCATCTTTCAAAGGTGCATGGAAAGAATATATTACTCTCTTCGGTCTTTCCCAATGCTAAGAGTTTATGTTTCTAGGAAAAGTAACTACCATATTTTCTGATGTATAAAACGACTGGGTGTCCTATTTTCCAGTCAAAATATAGAGTTTGGGATATACTCGCTGTATAAGACTACCCTTCTTCCAATGCACACCAAATAGATTTTTTTTTAAAAAAAATCAGATTTGATTTCAGTATGGTGGTTTTCCTATTACCGTACCTCCTTCTCTGCCTCTCAGATCTCACACATGCATGCCTGTACCACTTCACTGTAGTTCTCAGGAGCAAGATCTGAGAGGCAGAGAAGGAGGTATGGTAATAGGATGGAAGGGTGGACCAGACAGGTGAAAAAAGTGTGTTTTTCTGGGCACAGCATTGCTCTATCTGTTTTTTCCATACCCTGGATGCCTGCAGCTTGCTCCGCCCTTCACTTACACCTTCCCGGTAAGGTGCCCCCTCAACTCATCATTGGGACCGTGTTAAGTAACTTCTTTCCACTAATCCTGTGAGTGGATTTTCTTCTACCATACTTGTACAGCATCAACCTTGCTACTTTCATACAGTTGCCCCATACAGCAGGGGTGTGGCCATGGCCATTTTTGAGCTTCCCCACCACCACCACCACCATATGCGGCGACCGCAGATTCTCCAGTTTGGCTCGGAAGGTTCAGCACCTGCCCTATAAGATGACACCCGGCATATAAGATGCCCCCCGACTTTTGAGGAGATTTTCCTGGGTCAAAAAGTAATGTTTTTAAAAAGTAGCCAGAAAATGCAGTATAATCAATAGATTTCTAATTCTAACATTGACAGTTATTTAGCAAGAGAGAGAGAGCTTTGATGATATCTGACCATTCACCACTCAGTCTGCTTGGCTGTGTTTGTCTCCTCAGTGTTGTTGAAATTTAGCACCTCTCGCTCCGGATGGTTAGCCATTTCAACTCATACATTAGTCAGTCTGAATGTCTATTGATTTGTTTTAAATATTTTAGTGCATTCTTCATCACAACTTGATTACAGAGTGATTAAGAAATTTTGCATGAAATGTTATCACAATAAATAATGCACCCAAGCACACACAATAATAAGATCCATCTGGAGTAGCAAATTCACCCTTCCATCTAAGATAATACCCATAATATGCAAGGGCAGCCAAGTTGTTTTGATACTTGATGTAAAAAAAATCACTCATAAGTCACAGATAAAATATTTATAGATGGAGAGAATTAGGGAACCGGACAGTCCATTTGAGAAGGTAATTAGGAAATGTAAGAGAGAGGAGAAAAAAGTTGGCAGGAGACTTGTATGAACAAATTATAACGGTAAAAGAAGAAATAATAGAGGAAATATTTCAAACATGAAGAATGGATATGGAAATTGAGAGGGAAGATATGTAAAGGGAAATAAATAATATAGTAAAGGAGAAATATAACGTATTAAGGGAAGAAAAAAGGAAAATATTACAAAAATGGTACAGAACTCCTGCACAACTTTCACTTTTTTTTTAACCAGGGGTAAAGGTCAGGTGTCGGCATGGTTGTAAACAAAGAGCTGTGTTTAATCACATGATAAGGGAATGTGATTGAGTACAGGCATACTGGAGAACAACTGAAGGAGAAATTAATAAAATGTTAAATCTTCAAATAATAATAGCCAATAGCAATGTATTAAATGCAAGGATACCAGGAATGCATAATGCGCAAAAGGAAAGAGTGGTTGACAAATTAATAGAGTGTGCTCAAATTGTTTTAGTGAGGGATTGGAAAGATAAAACAAACTGGTATAATTATATAGTAAATATGTTAAATGTGGAAATAACAAATTGTAAATTGAACAATATAGACAAAATATAAATTGCTATAATAATTAAGAGCATATGGGATCCAGTTAGGAATTATTTAGAAAATGTATTGTGAGGTGGAGTGGAAAAATTGTGGTTAAGACTGATATTTCAAATGTAATTTATGTAGTTTATTGTATAAATTGTGTTTCAAGGGGGAGGAGTAGAAGGTGGGAGTGGGGTAAACAATAAAATAAAAATACATATTAAAAACCTCATAAGTAACAAATAATTTTTTTTAAAAAATGAATAATGATAGGAAATAAAATTGAAACTTGCTGCTTTCATGCAATATTGCTGGATGTGCTATATTACAAACATCCCAACCTTGAACTGCTAAGTAAATGTGCACAGAACTGCAGCAGTGAAGAATAAGCATGTTTTATCAGAAGTGGTTCCTGTTGAGTTTCATGGGACTCTGTTTCTAAGAACTGTGCTTATGGTGACACCCTAAAATCCATAACCTTTCTGTATCAAAGGCTCTCATTGCAATTGCAAAAAGCAAGAGGCTGAGGCATCTGCTTGGACAGAGAGGAAGGTAAGGAGTCAGTTGTCATGACTGAACTGGTTAGTAAATCTGGAGCTGGCCACGTGTCCCTCCCAAACCCACTGTGATGTCGGGTTGAAGTTTACATGGTCCAGAGGTGCTGAGACTGCATCAGTCCCAGTGAACCATTATTTCACTTCCATGGTATTGTTCTCAGCCTGCCACAGAGCTCCATATGATGTCCTAGGTATTGCGGGTGCCCTGTGTGATCATCAACAATGATGGGGAAGAAAGAAGGAACTGATCTCTTTACAGATCTGAGTAGTGGAGGGGAAAATCCACTGTTCACATGGTTACATGTCTGAACTGGTCTAGAGGTGACCACGTGTCCCTCCCAAATCCACTGTGATGTTGGGTTGAAGTCTACATAGTCCAGCTGTGCCGAGACTGCATCAGTCCCAGCGGACCATTATTTCACTTCTATAGTGCTGTTCCCAGCTGGCCACAGAGCTACATGTGATGTCCTAGCCATTGTGGGTGCTGACATCAACAGAGGTGCCGAAATGGTGGGGAAGGAGGAGGGAGCTGATCTTCCCACAGATCTGAGAAACAGAGGGTAAAATCCACTATCCAATTGGTGACAGTGTGCCATTTAAATAGTAGACTGGTACAAATCAGATGCAGTTCTGCTGTTACACTTCCCCCTAAATGTGAAATGCTTCAGAGTTTCAAGCAAATCCTGGAACATTCCTCAACTTTTATTGAAGTGTGGAAAGCCAGATTAACCTGGTTCAATCCACGATACACTGTAGAAGTGGAGAAACATCATGAAGACAACTCAGGGTGAGTCGGATTTTAATACCCATGTAGGCAAGCCAAGTGTTTGCCAGGGAAAGATAAAGATGATTTCACTGAGGATATGTTTTCAGATTAGTGGGTACTTGAGAGAATTGGGTTTGTGGGTTAGAACTATGAATGCACCATGAAGTAAATGCCCCCTCCCAAAGCTTTATAATATTCTTGGCCAATGGATGACCCAGTTACAAACTTGGCCTTTATGGGAAACAAGGTTTCAAAAGATTGCTCTCTCAGCTGGAAGCTTTTTTTATATTAGTTCACTAGAATTGCACGGCAAGAAGAGATTTCCCAGCAGTAAGAGCAGAGAATGGTCAATAGTTATTCCTCAAATCCACTAAAATTTCATTTGGCTTCAGGTAACATGTTGTTCTAGGGCAATGATGTTGTTCCTGGAAAAACAAATTATGATCATCCACTATGATGGTAATGGTTCTTACATTGCATGCACTTCACAGCATACAAAAACTCCAGCCAGGCTCATTATTGCTTGCATTGTAAAGATTGCTGCTTATGGCGCAGATGGTGCCCAGATGTAAGAGTCTAGTCATCTTCAAAAACCACCACATGCTGGGACCTGAACTTTGCTTATCATGATAAATCTTCAAACTTTACATATCAAATAGAATCCTAGAAGCATAGAGTTGGAAGATACCTAAAGGGCTATACTGTCTAACCCCCTATATAACTTTAAAAACTGTACATATATTGGAGTACAGAATGGAATTGAACTAGCTCTCTTCCATGAATTTTGCCTAGTCAGAATTCCAAATGGTAACCATTTTCACCAAATTGCTCTTGAAGCAAAAGTTTCCATGCTGATCAATCCAGAAAGGATATTAAGGATTTGTTTCAGCTAGATTTGATGTGGCATATTCATTATTGTGAAAGGATTTAGAAAGGCCTTGGTGGATCAGGTTGAGGAAGATGCATAGAGTTTCAGCCAGTATTCTGTTTTCAAAAACCAGATGTTTTTGAGAAATTCAGATGGAAGAGGATTAAGGCAATAAATATACATTTGCAAAATCAAAATAATCAGTGAGCTTGATCAATTACTAGAACTTGGGTTCCTAATTTGATTCTAAAAAATTACAAATACCCTCCTCCTTATATGAATAGATGTAGACAGACAGGAAAGACAAGGGGAAACTGGGTTGCTGTGAGTTTTCCAGGCTGTATTGCCATGTTCCAGAAGCATTCTCTTCTGATGTCTCGCCCACATATATGACAGGTATCCTCAGAGGTTGTGAGGTCTGTTGGAAACTAGGCAAGTGAGGTTTATATATCTGTGGAAATTATTCAGGGTGGGTTAAACCCCTGGCCGGCAGGACCGACAGGTCACAGGTTCAAATCCGGGGAGAGGCGGATGAGCTCCCTCTATCAACTCCAGCTCTTCATGCGGGGACATGAGAGAAGCCTCCCACAAGGATGATAAAAACATCAAATCATCCGGCCGTCCCCTGGGCAACATCCTTGCAGACAGCCAATTCTCTCACACCAGAAGCGACTTGCAGTTTCTCAAGTCACTCCTGACACGACCAAAAAAAAATCCAGGGTGGGAGAAAGAACTCCTTCCTTTATTGAAAGAGATGGAACAGTATGTATAATCTGGCAGGGGGGGCTTTGAGCACACATTGGATTCTCCAGGCTCTCACTACATCCCCAAGTCCTCACTGAACATATGGAGCATGGTCCTCTAATTAATATCTACATTTCCAGTAAGTGGAAATGAATAACTAATAATCTTGAAATCAACAGCAACTCAAGAAAGACGTCTCTAGTTCGGGAACTACAAAACTGAAATTCCAAGTAAAAGCTGTTCGGTTCCCTGAACTGATCGCTTTATACTCAGACCAAGCTGATGGGATAGAATAATGATTTTAAAATGACATTTTAAATAATGCATGTAAAAACAGCCTGATTAGATGAGAACAAGCTCTCTCTGGCCCACTGAGTTTTTGGCTTTTTGCCAAAAATGGCCAGCAGAGATCTTTTGGGAAGCAAAAGGTTAGCACTGCTGGACTCCAGATGCCGACTGTCCAAGGGAGTAGCTTTTGGAGGAGTGGGGTTGGAGCAGGGGTGAGAGCGCTGCCTCCCAAATGAGAATTCTGGCCCCTCCCCTTTAAATGTTTCTTCAGTATGCAGATTTATAACATTGCAGTTACACATTAGTTTAGGTATCCAAAGAAAACTGGCGAGAGTATTTACCAGGGAATGTAAATACAGCATAAACAAAAGGTCTAGATGTGAATAGATTCTCACTGTCTGCAATGGTAGAAATCTAGAGAATGAAGGGAAAAATCATGGGTGGGCACAATTTATATTGTGGGGCAATATTCTCCTATTGTCCCACCGCATACTTACAACTCTAGTGTAAGTCACAGCTTGGGTAGACCCAGTAAATCAGGAGACTCGGGTCACTATCAGGAGATAGAGGGGCCATTGCTTTCCCCCCAAGTGACCAAGGTCTGCACCTCTTCTAAAACAGCAAAAAGCAACCCATTTCAATCTACTTTTTTGCTAGGAAAAAGGTCATTTGGGGGGAAGGAGGAGCTAGGAAGACAAAAATCACCTTGGGATCATGTATAGGCTGTATACAAACCATCTACAGACCCACCAAGAAAATCCAATAGATGCTATGTTCAGCAAAGGACAAGAGGGATCCTCTCACTTCTGCAGGAGTTTACCGTATACAATGCAGCTGTGGA
Source organism: Anolis sagrei (assembly GCF_037176765.1). Lineage (NCBI taxonomy): Eukaryota > Metazoa > Chordata > Lepidosauria > Squamata > Anolidae > Anolis > Anolis sagrei. The sequence goes on from NC_090024.1 coordinate 229,683,669, forward strand.
GAAGTCTACATAGGGACCACCAAATGCAGCATTGCCCAAACACGAATCAAGGAACATGAAAGCCACTGCAGACTACTTCAACCAGAGAAGTCAGCCATAGCAGAGCACCTGATGAACCCACCAGGACACAGCATATTATTTGAGAACACAGAAATGCTGGACCACTCTCACAACCACCATGTCAGACTACACAGAGAAGCCATTGAAATCCACAAGCATGTGGACAATTTCAACAGAAAAGAGAAAACCATGAAAATGAACAAAATCGGGCTACCAAAATTAAAAAAAACTCTAAAATTACAACAGCAAAACAACAGAGAGTAAACAATCAGGCACATCTGATCACCTCCCAACAAAAGATTCGCCAAGGCACTGCCAAGCCATCAAATGCTAATTAAGGTGGTCAGTTGAAACATTCATACCTAGCTCCAGCAGACAAGAGTCCTTTGTCCCACCTGGGTCATTCCACAGATATATAAACCCATTTTCCCAGTTCCAACAGACCTCACTACCTCTGAGGATGCTTGCCATAGATGCAGGCGAAACGTCAGGAGAAAATGCCTCAAGAACATGGCCATATAGCCTGGAAAAACCTACAACAACCCAGTGATTCCGGCCATGAAAGCCTTCGACAACACATTAATAAAGTTAATTAACTTGGTTGAGAAGTGTCCCTCAAATGAATTCTTTTATAGTGTAGGAGCTAATGGATTCATTTTGGGCAGGTATAAATAGGAATGTAAGCTGGCATCAGACTGTTTTTCCACCCCGCCCAGTATTATCTACTCAGACTAGCTGTTTCTATAGACCAGTGGTTCTCAACCTGGGGTCCCCAGATGCTTTTGGTCTTCAACTCCCAGAAATCCTAACAGCTTCTAAACTGGCTGGGATTTCTGGGAGTTGTAGGCCAAAACACCTGGGGACCCCAGGTTGAGAACCACTATTATAGACCATTTTAATATCAGCCATGAGTCTGGAAAACTTATCTATGTGGACTCCCAAACACCAGTCTTCCTCAGCCAGCATGACCAGAGGCTATTTGGAGGGGGTTAGTCCAAAATATTAATATTTCCAAGGTTATTTAGACTCCACAAGAGCAAGATATGCATTCTGCAGCAAGAAATGCATTCTATTCATTCTGGACACATTTGTTTTGTTCACCAAGGGAGTTACTCTCAATGCCTGTACTGGTTGTGTCCTGTTATAGAGAACTGGAATAAAATTCCCAGTGGCAACAGCTTTGCTCTTTTATATGAAAGAGGCTTGTGTTCTGCATGTAAGGTGAGAATTTGTTTTTAGTCAGAGGGGGAAAGATGTGCCAGTGAAATTTCCTCCAGGAAAATTTCACACCCAAAATGTGTATTTTGAGACAGACTGATTCCCAAACTCCCCAACATATCTAGATTTCATTTTATAGAGCACCACTAAAATGTCAAACATTTAATTTTGAAAATGTCACGAGCCTGAATGTTGACACATTATTTCCCAGACCTCATTTCATAGTTTTTGAAATGGGATATCTTCTTTCAATAATGTAGTGATGACACCAAATTTCAAAACGTTTCCCCAAGTCAATTTTACTTTGGTTAAGGAAACCCATCTCCTCCATTTGTATTCCAAATTTGACAGCACATGACTCCTCACATAAGGGAATCCAGTATGCCTTTAGTAGGGGCTTTATGTGATAAGTTGCCTAGAGTGTATTTCCCTTGTAGAATTTATGCAGTTTGATGTCACTTTAACTGCCATGGCAGAATGCTGTAGAATTATGGGTTTGAAGTATTGTTGTTGTTTGTGCCTTCAAGTCGTTTCTGCCTTTGGGCAAACTTAAGGCATATATCTTTTACTCATATCATAATTAGCCATGAGGTATCTCATTTGTCCAGATCTGCTTGCTGCCCTGTTCACACTCTATGTAGGGTTGCCTTTGAAGACAGTTTGGTAGCTTAATGTAGTCCAACGGGCAGCACCCAGATTATTCACCAGAGCAACATACAGGGAGCATGCAACCCCCCTGTTACGTCAGCTCCACTGGCTGCCAGTCTGCTACTGAGCACAATTTAAAGTGCTGGCTTTAGCCTATAAATCCCTAAACGGTTCTGGTCCAGCTTACTTGTCCAAACATATATCTCTCTATGAACCATCTTGGAGGTTAAGATCTTCTAGGGTGGCCCTGCTCTTGGTCCTACTTCCTTCACAGATGTTGTTGGTGGGGATGAGTGACAGGACCTTCTCAGTGGTGGCCCCTCAGCTGTAGAACTCTCTTTCTAGTGAAATCAGATCAACCCCCTCCCTCCTAACTTTCAGAAAAGAAAAGATTATGTGATAAGTGGTTTTAATTACTGATATGTTTTTAGTTATCGTTTTAGATATATATGTTTATTTTGTGGGATGTATGTTTATGTGACATTGAATTGTGCCTTATATGTGAGCTGCTCTGAGTCCCCTTCAGGGTAAGAAGGGTGGAATATAAATATATAAATAAATAAATAAATCCTCACCTATTTTGGCAAATATTGCAGATCCATCTGATTATCTTGTTCAGCGGTTGTCTAAGTATACAGTGCTGTGAGCAAGGATCTTTGTGCATAATGGGGGTGGGGGATGCTGTAGTCAGATCTCCAGTGCTCAAGACTCTTGTCATCAGGAAAAGGAGGAAAGTTAACACTTTTTTCACAGAAAGGTGATGAGTATTATTCCAATCTTGCTTGCCATCTATTAGGGGATTTTCACAATAATTTGATTCATTCAACCTCATGGATTAGTGTTGTCCAGCATGTGAATCTTTCTACCTCATCAGATGGGCAAAATTGCCCATTGTACGACATTCCCTCTTCACTTGTGGCACAGAGTCTGCTGGCTCCCATCCTACGACATAGATCTACTTCCTATGGGGCACAGTGGTGCAAATGAAGAGGGAACGTCATAAGCCACAGCAACATAGGAGGCTTCTTGTGTTGCATAGGTAACAACAGGGAGAAGCCGGGCAGCGGATGCTTGCCTCCGTGGGATGTGCTGAGGAGGAAGCCAGGTGATGCAGGGCAAATCCTGGTCTTCATGTGATGAGGTCCTTAGTGGAGCAATCTACTTCTACTTCTCCATAACTTTGGCTATGTTCAAAGGAACTGTCTACACAGTGTTTATGTATGTAGATCATCCAATCAGTAAAACGTCCACACTGTGTAAGCTTCAAAACACAAAAATTCTTTGCTTGCTTCTTGGACTTCTAGGTGACTTTTGGGACTAACACATAATGAACTGTTCTAGTGCATTTGTAGCATCTTACCAAAACATTACTATTGATTGAGGTATGTTTTTGGGAAAAGGTTTTTGTATTATTAAGAGTTATTCTTGGATCTGTACTTGCATGTTGCCTGCCTGTCCAACTGAAGTAATAATCCAAAGGTCATGATGAAATACCCCTAGAGCAGTGGTTCTCAACCTGTGGGTCCCCAGATGTTTTGGCCTTCAACTCCTAGAAATCTGAACAGCTAGTAAACTGGCTGGGATTTCTGGGAGTTGTGGGCCAAAACACCTGGGGACCCACAGGTTGAGAATCACTGCCTTAGAGGTTCTCCAAAGAGAGCAACCGTTGGCTGCCTCCATCAAACTTAGTGTGGCCTTATTGCCATTTTGACAATTTTTGATGATAATTCCTAATGCCGATTTGCCGAGGTGGAAAGAGAAGTGAAAGATTGCTTGTCACAATCAGTCAATATGCTCAATGTGACAAGCTGCACCCTTATCTGTTAGGAGTCATCTTTGGGAGGGGGAGAATTGTCACTCATATGGCTAAAAATACCCAAAAGAGGAAGCACAGTCAGTCGTGCAATCCTGTATTTACCTTCAGATGGCTGTACTTCCAGGGAACAAGTCACCCTTAAGTAACATTGTCACCATTTACTATAAATAATGCGATCAGATTGGCAGCTTGGAATTGCATCAACACCTTGGCCATTGCCTTCAGCTATTTATAGTGAGGAAAAGAATTCCTATATATGTCTGGATAAATACATGTTTCTCAGTCATAGGTATTATTTTAATTCTCATCCTTGATTCTCTGAGGATTCCAGATGGCAGAGTCTTACTACAGCTTTGGTTTCCTTTGGATGAGGTCTCTATGGGTTTGTGGAGTCTTTGTGACATTTAGATTCTCATATATATATCGTCATAGAATCATAGAGTTGGAAGAGACCTCATGGGCCATCCAGTCCAACCCCATGCAGTGGTTTGGATGTTGTTCAAATCCTCACTCAAGTTTGCTGTATGATCTTGGACAAGTCACAATCTTTCAGCAGAAGAGGAGAAGGAGCTCCCAGTGGTGCAATGGGTTAAATCAAATCCAGGGAGAGCAGGTTAATCTCTCTCTGTCAGCTCCAGCTTCTCATACAGGGACATAAGAGAAGCCTCCTACAAAGATGGTAAACATCAAACATCCAGGCGTCCCCTGGGCAACGTCCTTGCAGACGGCCAATTCTCTCACACCAAAAGTAATCTGCTGTGTCTCAAGTCACACTGACACACACCAAAAAAAAAGCAGAAGAGGAAGGCAATGACAAATCTCCTCTGGACAAACCTTGCCAAGAAATCCCCATTGATAGGGTCACCCTAGAGTCAGTGTACATTAGGAATGGCTTGAAGGCAAACAACAACGTAGTATTTAACAGTCTGAATCAAAGTCATTTGAAGCTTTATTGATCATTTTAAAAAAACTGAACTTTGCCCAGATCAGCAGTCAGTAAAGCAGTTATAAGAGCAGAGTTATATGCTATAACCAGCCCTGGCCAATAGCCTGGCCACAATATTTTGGAGCTCCATTTGCCCAAAGAGGACACTGACAAATTGGAATAATGAATAGTGACAACAAACGTGAAGGCTTGGGGAGCTTTTTCCCAGTGGGTAAAAGGCCAAAAAAATGCCCTATATTTTTCTGTCAGAATGAATCAAATGCTTTTTGCCACTCAGTTTGGCACTCAGAATGTGTGAAATCGAATTTTTAATGTAAGACATTTGGCAACATTTGTGAATGATAATGTATTCTGTAGATAACATCAAACCCAGGATGTGTTTCTACATTTAGAGAATTCTCTCATCTTTATCAGAAGGGCATGCAGAGTCTACACTGCTTGCAAATTGCTCACTGCCTTCTTTGAGTGACCTCATTCGGTGGCCTGTATCTGCTGCCACAATACTTCCACCCAACACATGCTTACCTAGATATAACGTTCATTGAATTCAGTGGGACTTAGGCTTCTGTCCTTAGGCTTAGGCCCTACACTGCCACATAAATTGGATTATCAAAGCAGATGATCCACATTATCTGCTTTGAATTGGATTATATGAGTATTCGCTCCATATAACCCAGTTCAAAGCAGATAATCTGGGTTTTATATGGCAGACAGGCCTGTAGCAAGGGGGGGGGGGGGGTTAGGGGTTCAACCCCCCCCCCCCCCGAAATGTTTCAGATTTTTTTAAAAAACCTGGTTTACTTATGAATTTTAACTGGTTAACCAAATCCCCATGCTAAGTCTATGAGATATAAAAAATTAAGAGTCCCTCCAGAACTGCAAGCACTATCTCAAGCAAATATTGACAATTTATTCACATTGTCATTACTTGCAGCAATAGCCGATATAGTGAAGCAACCAAGTTGGGTGTGTGTGTGCTGAATGTCTTCATTAAGGAGGCCAGACTTGGTGGAGGTGGTTGACAGGGGTGGAGCTGAAGGCTATTGAAGGCTGCTCTGCACCCTGCTGTATGAGCTAGGAGGCAGGTTTCAACCCCCCCCCCATGAAAATTTCAAACCCCCCCCCATGAAAATTTCAACTTCCCTGGGAAAATTTCAACCCCCCCCCCCATGAAAATGTCAAACCCCCCAGCGAAAATGTCAACCCCCGCGGAAATGTCAACCCCCACACGAAAATTTCAACCTCCCCGTGAAAATTTCAACCCCCCCCCCGTGAAAATTTCAACCCCCCCCCCCCCTGCAAAAAATTCAACCCCTCCCGAAATTTTTTTCTGGCTATGGCCCTGAGTGTAGAAGAGGCTTTGTTCCTAATTAGATGTATGAGAAAACACTGAATGGGATCTATACTTTTGAGGCAGCAATCTTATCTAATCCATGAGTATGGTCCATAAACAGGGAAGGTGTGGCTTCAATGGAAGCATGCACCAAAGTGTGAGGATATGTGCACCTAAGCCCTCTGAGGAAATGTGGAGTATTGACTATGTTTTGCCTGGTGACAAGTAGGAAGAAATGTGATGTGATCACCATCTTTAAATATCTGAAGGGCTGATGTGTGGTATTTTTGTTTGTTTGTTTGTGTTCTGTTCTTTTGGAGGATATGACCTCAATCAATAGATTCAAATTACAAGGAAGAAGATTCTGACATTTGGCAAGGACTATTCAGCAGTGTGATATACTATTTTGGGATGTGGTGGACTCTCCTTTGTTGGAGGTTTTTAAACACAGGGGTCTGGCTATGTGAGGAAGGATTTTTATTTGAGAGAGCCATTGTCCATAACCAGACCGCTGTAGTGATGCGACCCCAAAAAGAACTTTGCCTGCACTTCCAAATTTTCTAATTTGGAAGGGCAATGCCCTCTTTTTACCAGTCCTCCCACCTATAGCTCTGGAGAGCCACTTCTTTGGAATCTGGAATAGACCACTGTTAAGTTCCCTTCCAAGTCTATGATCCAGCGATTGTTCTGTAAATGTCATTAATGTGCCAAATTTAAAACAACGTGAAATAATGCTAAAGTTATTAAAGTTATTAAGAATTTGATATACTCTTGTAGTCTGTCCTCTTCCATTCCCCATAAACCAGTGGTTCCCATTTTGTGGTGCTTGGACCACCAGTGCTCCACAAGAACAAAAATATGGTCCACGGCCTCACCATTGCTACACCATTGCCTTGAAACCACGAGCTAATGAGAGCAACTGGTATTGCAAAACCCTCTTATAGAGCTGAGGCAATGGGGATGTCAGGAGAGGAGAGGCTGATTACCCACAAAAGATTACTACTACCACATCAGCTCTAAATTATTAAATATGATTTTCTGTGGGCGAGCAGATGGCGACTATTGGATGGCATATGTTCTGTATTCGACACTAGAGCTGATTTTTTTCATGTCAGGAGTGACTTGAGAAACTGTAAATCACTTCTGGTGTGGGAGAATTGGCCATCTTCAGGGACGTTGCTCAGGGGATTTCCGGGTGTATTGATATTTTACCATCCTTGTGGGGGGCTTCTCTCATGTCCCTGCATGGGGAGCTGGAGCTGAAAGAGGGAACTCATCCGCGCTCTCCCTGGATTCGAACATCCAACCTGTTAGTCTTCAGTCCTGCCGGCACAAAGGTTAACCCACTGCACCACCAGGGGCTCCTACTAGAGCTGATGTGATCTATCCAATGCAGTTTTCTGAATCAGCACCCCAAATAACCAAACTGAATCTAAAGTTGACCAAAACATTATTCGTAACCCTTTTAGTACTAATGTTGGAGAGTGGTCCCTGGTCTAAGTGGTCCCTGTTCAAGTGGTCCCTGGTTAAAAAAAAAGAAAGATTGGGAACCACCTCTGTAAACCCTGTATTTCTACAGCCACAGGACACGTGAATGTATTACACCACTAGTAGTGACAAGAATATCTGTTCTCTAATGTGTGCCGAGCTCTGCTGTTGTGAACTCTGTAGGTGTACTGTCGTGGTCCTTGCTATCTTGCGTGGCAAAAGGTTGCTGTAGAAGGCTGGTGCCTGCCAAGGCCATGGAGTACTTCTCTGCAGCTGATGCTTTTTGGATTTGATGCTGCTATATTTATTTTATGAGGCATCCGTTGTTTTCTATATTTTATTCACTTTTGTGCCATGCCTCAAGGGCCTTGGCTGCCTAGCCTGAGACACAGAACCTCATAATCTTTTGACTGGCTTCAAAGAGTTCTCCTCTTTCCTTCACTCTCCAACACTCTCACCCTCCTTTTCCTCCTCCTCTGTTCTCCTGACAATTCCCATTTTTAAGTAAGGACAGTTTATTTTCATTGCTCCCAAGAAGTTAAAGACACCACCAAATCTCAAACTTTATGATAGGGCAGATTCATCAAAGGGATTTGGCAAGAAAGCTTGGAGTATAGATCTTTATTTACTTTGTTCTTAATGAACTTTTTTTTCTCAGAGATTAGGATATATTTTTGTTATTTTTCTATTTGGGGACTTCTTCTCCTTCTCCTTCTCCTTCTCCTTCTCCTTCTCCTTCTCCTTCTCCTTCTCCTTCTCCTTCTCCTTCTCCTCCTTCTCCTTCTCCTCCTTCTCCTTCTCCTTCTTTTGCAAAACAGTTGTTTGCATGAGAAACAGCAGCCAAGATCCCACCCATTCCCTTGTATCTCAAACTCACGCTTCAGTAGTTAAATGATCATTACACTACATCTCTTTTCTGCTGAATGCCAATATTGCATCACCAAATATTTATGTGACTGTTAAAGTGCATATTTAACAGTTACCGTATATACTTGAGTATAAGCTGACCTGAATATAAGCCGAGGTACCTAATTTTACCACACAAACCTGGGAAAGCGTATTGACTTGAGTATAAGCCAAGGGTGGGAAATGGTACATTTCAAAATAAAAATAGATAAGATACCAATAAAATTACATTAATTGAGGCATCTGGAGGATAAATATTTTTGAATATTTCCATAAAACCGTAATTTAAGATAAGACTGTCCAACTTTGAAGAAACCATTATTCTAACCTTCTTCAATGTAAATGTGCTTTCATAGCCTTCCAATAATAACAGAGAGTAAAATAATAAATGAAATAATAATAATAATAGAGTAAAATAATGGAAATGTAATTATAGCAGTAATAATGGAGTAAAATAATAAATATAATAATAATAATAAAAAGAGTAAAATAATGTAAATGTAATAATGATAATAATAGAGTAAAACATAAATAATAATAATAATAATAATAATAGAGTAAAACATAAATGCGGCCACTCCTGGGAGTGCACGACTCCAGTCGTTGTGCCCACAGGTTCATTGGAACATGCAAAATAATAATAGATTAAAATAATGTAAATGTAATAATAATAAATAATAATACGAAATAAAGTAAAATAATAAATGTAATAATAATAATAATAATAATAATAACAACAACAACAGAATAAAATAATAAATAACTTTGACTCAAATATAAGCCAAGGGGGGCTTTTTCAGCCTTGATTCTTAGGCCTAAAGAATGTATGGGTTTGCTGTGGCCAGTGGGAAGTCAATGTTTCTCTCAAAGTTCTTCTACAGCTTGGAATAGAAAATAAGACTTTTCTCATGAACAAAGACTGCTCTATAACATGTCTACTTTTAGCCCATGTCTGTGCTACTAATTCTGGAAACAATTTCCAAATTAGGCAATAGTAGACTTTGCTGATCATTGAAGGCCAACTCATATAGACTGCTAAGCACCCAGTATGTGTGAGATCAAAACACATCAATCCCAAACTAAAAATGATGGGTTACAAGTAATCTTGCAGTGACTCATGCCAAATGTGGATCAGCTACATCACAAAGTGAATCAGTTTTATTCAGGCTGGAGGATTCTGGGAGCTGTAGTCCAAAAACATATTTTCCCAGGCTTTGCTCTGGGTTGAGAAAGGAGACATTGTTTGCACTTTAAAGGCATGGGGTGAGGCAGAGCTCTGGTGAACATTTCATTTACTGCTAATGTGTTTTGAGAGTAATCCACTGTGAGAAAAAAATGTCACCAGAGGCTTTCACGTGCCTCTTTAATAGGCAGCTGTGCACACATCATTAATTCATTTATGAGGGAGCCTGTTGACAGGTCAGGCTGTGAGTTGTGATCTTGCAGACAAAGGTCTCAGCTCTGGGCTTAGCTTACAGTTTTTGGATTCACCTTGATCCTTAGATGACTCACATGACTGGATGTCAAAATTTGACAAGATCAAATTTGCCCAGTCATTGTTTAAGCAGACATCAACTAAACAAAGTGCTGGTCTTGGCACTCTCGCTGTGTTTCTCAAGCATTGTTGCTCAGGATGCTTTGGGCTTCCCCTGCCAGCATCCAGATCTTCCAGGTTTGGAAGCCCAAAATATCTGGGACACTGGAGCTTGAGAACCACTGCAATTACTTCTATGATTCTCTGGAACCGTTGAGCTCACTGGGTAAGTCATGGCTTTTCAAAATGACCTTATTCGACTGTTAAGTGGAGGAGGTATTTGAAAACCTCCTGCCAAAAACACATTTATGGGCTGCCTTGAGGTCTGTGGATGGATGGAGCATAAATTAGATTGTCAAAACTGCCTTTGGTCATATGCAGCAGAATGAGGTAGGAATGGTGTGACAGAAAACTGAAGTGGCAAAATAAAAGAAACCCTTTCATTCCCAAGTTGGAGATGCCACCTCTGAATGATTTCTCATTTGAGAGGAAAGCTCCTAAAGAAAAAAAAGTACCCTGTTTCCATGAAAAGAAGACACACCCTGAAAATAAGAGCTAGTAGAGGTTTTGCTGAATTGCTAAATTTATTATTATTATTATTATTATTATTATTATTATTATTATTATTATTTGAAACACAACAAGATGAGTCCACAGCAGACAAGATCACTCTGCTGGTTGTTGCATTGGATCACACGTTGGACACTTCCCAAGTGTCTAGGACTGTGTGATGTATCTGCAAATATTTGCAGATCCCAGTAAGGTGGCCTTTTGCAGCTGGCAGATGGTAATTTTGTCAGCGCCAAATGTGTTTAAGTGCAGGCCAAGATCTTTAGGCACTGCATCCACTGGGACCACCTTTACTGTAAAAGCTTGTGCCAGAGTCTTTGCCATTCAATATTTAAATACTCATATCGTGTCAGCTTTTCCAGTTGTTTCTCTTCAATCCTGCTATCGCCTGGGAATGCAACATTGTCGATCCATACTTTGTTTTTTAACACGATTGTGAGGTCAGGAGTATTGTGCTCCAAACTCTTGTCAGTCTGAATTTGGAAGTCCCAGAGTAGTTTGACATGTTCATTTTCTGTAACTTTTTCAGGCTTGTGATCCCACCAGTATTATTATTATTTTATTTTATTTTAATTATGGTATTTCTAACCCGCCTTTCTCAGCCCTAAGGTGACTCCCCCGAAAGTAAGACCTAGCAAAGATTTTGTTTGGAATCATTCTTCCCCTGGTGGCCAGAAGCTGCAATACTGTCCCTGCTGTATAAGTGGTTCAGGAACTGGTGTGTGTGTGTGTGTGTCTGGAGCAACTTGAAAAATTGCAAGTTGCTTCTGGTGTGAGAGAATTGGCTATCTGCAAGGATGTTGCTCAGGGGGCGCCCAGATGTTCTGATGTTTTACCATCCCTGTGGGAGGCTTCTTTCATGTCCCTGCATGGGGAGCCGAAGCTGACAGAGGGAGCTCATCCATGCTCTCCTCAGATTCGAACCTCCGACCTATTGGTCTTCACTCCTGCCGACACAAGGGCTTAAACCATTTTGCCACCGGGGGCTCCAGGAATTGCTGTGGGAGATCCATTACAGTCTCCGGACAGTGTATGGGAGCCAGGTACATTATAGCCCTTATTTTATGTGGCCCTGTGTGTAAGGGCCAGTATATTTATTATATACGGACAACTACTGTACAGTATATAATACATGTTCATTTTTTTGTTCCAATATATGTGTGTGTGTGTGTGTGTGTGTTCAACAGTAAATGGGAACTCTTCTACATGGAAAAATAAGACAGCCTCTGAAAATAAGACCTAACAAATTTTTGGATCAAAAAATCAATATAAGACACTGTCTTATTTTGGGAGAAATGGGGTAGCACCCTAGCTTGAAAAGCTAGTGCTTTAGTTTTCTATTTGCAGGGAGTGTTTAAGGAAGGGTAACAACAAAACAGCCTGGAGCTTGTAACATAGTGTTGCACGATGCACATCTTCAGATTGCTTAACAGGCTGCCTTGAATCTTTCTCTGCATGGCAGGGAGTTGGGCTGGATGGCCTGTGGGGCCTCCTCCAACTCTTGTGATTCTGTTTGTGAGTTTGTGATGACACTTGGACATGCAATGGCTGCTCAACACCCCCAAAATGCAAGCAACCTAAAGAGAGGCAATATTCAGTACAGTTTGGGAGTATGACTCCTGGAATTCCTTAGGCAGCATTAATCTTTACTCTATCTTGAAATTTGGCTTTGCCATACATTTTTCTGTCTAATGTATCCCAGAAATTGGTGTATAAAAAAAAATCAGGTAACCCTTTAATTTGCTAGAGCAAAAATGATATTTGTTGTTCATTCGTTCAGTTGTCTCCGACTCTTCGTGATCTCATGGACCAACCCACGCCAGAGCTCCCTGTCGGCCGTCACCACCCCCAGCTCCTTCAAAAATGATATAGAAAAACAAAATGTAAATCAATGCATTTCATGAGTCCAGGATTTTGTGTGCTTCCTGGGCCTTCTATCTATCCTCTCGCTTCTTTCCCCCACCTCTCTCGTCTCTTTCTTTCTTTTTTTGTGGCTATGTTAACAAATTGCAGACATTTTCTCTAAGTGAGGAGACATATTTTCATGCATGACTGCAATTTTCAACATCATCTGGGAAGAAAAACAACATTAGGAAACCCAGTACAGAAAGTAAAGGAAATTATTTGAGGAAAATGATATTTTATACTTCTCACACCTGCTTTACTTCCATCTTCAGTGCTTTCATTCCCTCACTTGTTGCTGTGGCTAGCTGTCATTTTCAAAGCACAGGGGAGTTTACCATGAACATGGTAATTGTCCATATAATACACAGAGCAATGGTGCTGGACCTATTGTATTTCGTGCCCCTAAACGAGTGCTGAGGCTACAAACGCAGCATTGGTAATTACAGAAGGCAGCACCTTTAATTTAATTTGTGGCCACACTTAATTGATGCAGGAGGGAATTCAGTGCCCCAGTTACCCATTTAGAGCACAATTGACTAGCCTGGCACAGGACCTATTGCAATGAATCAGAGCTGTGTGTCATACATGATTGTAGCTCTCCTATTCATTCTGTGGAACCTCTGAAGGCAAATTACCTGACCAAGTATTTCTTGATGGTGGTGATGATGATTATGATGCTCCATTGTGTACTACAGTTACTATTGTTATTCTTTCCTCATTCATGAAACCCCTAAAATTTTCCAAGTGCTAAGTACAGATTAAAAACAAAATTATTTCTCAGAATTTCTTCCTCTTCAATAGTTTTTTTCCGTCTTGATCTCACTTTGATGGTTCTTGATCACATGTGTGCTGGCTTTCATCTTGAAATCTTGGAGAGTTTGATAATGCCCACATTATTTGGAAAGAGGTCATGAGTGCAAGAGATGTCTTTATTTTAAAAAAGAAAAACCCAAGCAAACACTGGCTAATTGTGTTGCTTCCTGAACTTATGAGTAAAGTATATGCCCATTGTAACTTGGGAAAATTAGCATGCCTCTATAAAACTGGGTTAGATAAATGCTTGGGATTACTTACTTAGGCGATCCCTCATTGCCCGAGTAGGATTGTCTTTCAAGATCGGTGTCCTGGCACAGGCCCATAGCCAGGATTTCGTTCCGGGGGGGGGGGGGGGGGTGTGAATTTTTTTCAGGAGGGGTTCGGGGGGGGGGGGCTGAGTTTCAGGGGGGCTGAGTCTAAGTGAAAGAGGGTCTAGCCTAGCAAACCTTTTGTATCATTACCCCAATACCCCCATGCATATGGGATATATTGAGTATGGTGATCAGATCATGATATGAATAAACATGTTTAAATAATGCACCAGTAAGGCCTTTTCGCGAACCACCATGAGAATTTGGGGGGGGGGCTGAAGCCCCTCAAGCCCCCCCCCCCTTGGCTACATGCCTGCCTGGCAGGAGGTCCGTAGGTGACTATGGAGCCCTATTCTTGGTCTGCATCGCCTCCCGCAGTGAGGGCATTGGTTTCCAGGTGGAAGGCAGTCCCAGTCAGGGTTTGCTTGATGCGCCTTCCTCTTGCAATGTTTCTCTCTTTTGCCCTCCATTCGTGCCTCTTCAAATTCTACAGCACTGCTGGTCACAGCTGACTCCCAGCTGGAGCGCTCAAGGGCCAGGGCTTCCCAGTTCTAAGTGTCTATGCCAGAGTTTTTAAGGTCGGCTTTGAGCCCATCTTTAAACTTCCTTTTCTGCCCACCAACATTCCATTTTCCATTCATGAGTTCAGAGTAGAGTAACTGTTTTGGGAGATGGTGGTTGGGCATTCAGACAACGTGGCCGGTTCAGTGGAGTTAATGGCGGAGGACCATGGATTTTGCTTCTTAAAGCATGCAGACACTTGTCCGCTTGTCTTCCCAAGAGATTTGCAGGATTTTCCGGAGGTAGCGCTAATGGAATGGTTCTAGGAATTGCATGTGACGTCTGTAGATAGTCCACGTCTTGCAGGCATATAGCAGGGTTGGGAGGACAATAGCTTTATAAACAAGCCTCTTGCTCTCCCCATGGATGTCCCAGTCCTAAAACACTCTGTGCTTCATTCGGAAGAATGCTGCACTCGCAGAGCTCAGGCGGTGTTGTATTTCAGTGTCAATGTTGACTTTTGTGGAGAGGTGGTTGCCAAGGTAGCGGAAATGATTAAGCTGTATTTCTGGTATTGGAGAGGGATTGGCTGGTGACTGCTGGAAGAGCACTTTGGTTTTCTCAATGTTCAATGACAGGCCGAGCTTCTCATATGCTTCTGTGAAGGTGTTTAGAGTGGCTTGCGGGTCTTCTTCTGAATGTGCACAGACAACGTTGTCATCAGAATATTGGAGTTCTATAACAGATGCTGTTGTAGCCTTGGTTTTGGCTTTCAGTCTGCTGAGGTTAAATAGCTTGCCATCTGTCTGAACAGCTCTTACAGTCAGGAAGTCCTAAAGTTCAGGTGGAATCTCATTTCCTGCATATCCTTTTCCCTTGGGCTTGGGAACTTTCCCAGAGTTTGCCCTCTGATTCTTCAGAGCCTTAAAATCCCTTCTGATTTGTATGTGAGAGAGCCTTGCTCCATGTGAGCAGCAATTTATGTTCAAGACAAGGACTAAAAATACATGCCATTTCAAACCAATTTAATATAGTACAGCCAATAGGATGAGTTAATTTGGAACTCTTGTGCAAAAAAGCAGTTTTCCCCCCAAGAATTTTCTAAGATTGCTTGTGATTAGTGGGCACTTTGTACATCAAAAAGAGGGCAATTCACTTGTCACTAGCTGGCATAGTAAGTATAGAGTTAGTCTCAAAGAGAAAAGACAGAGAAGAGCTTGCAAATGCTCCAGGGCAAATAGGCTACCTTAAAAAAATTCTAACCACATGCTGTGAGTTCATTTAAGTATTTGATGTGATTCTCATAATTTTAAAACAAAAACATTACATCGAAACATAACTAATTCTATATAAGGCTACCTGACCATCTAGCACACTATTATTCATGCTTAGACTGAGCAGCGATATTATTCTTGTCATTATCCCCAGTTTGGACTTCGAGGCAGCTTATAAGAACTTCAAATACATAATTAAAAATAATAAAATACAGAAGTTTAAAAATAAAAATAGTTTAAATACACGAAGCTTGAAAAATATAGTGCAACAAATCGAATATAGCAATAGCTACCTACTTTATCTGTTATGTGATCTCTTTAATTGGAGATTTCAGAGGACTGAATGTGTTTATTCATGCAAAGTTTTATCACTAAGCTTTGGGACCGGTAGTTCATTTTTCTTGTAGTTTTGTTATTGGAGGGTTTGTTTGTTTGTTTGTTTATTATAGAGAGACAGAAATTAAAAGAGAAAATGCCAGTATCCATAGATTAATGTTACAGAGAGTTAGAAAATTAGGAGTTGACCTCTCAGTGCTTAAAAACATGGCTCATCAGAACCCTATTATGCTTGTCTGCCTTCTTGCCACCCATCTGCTCTTTCTGAGTAAGTACACCTCCTAAGAATTTTTGGATTGGCTGTCCTAGGGAAGAGGTTGTGTGTTCAATGTACACAAAGAAATCATAATGACTAACTACTACATATAACTATGAACTTGAAATCAATTAAAACCATTAAACATAAGACATAAAATTTAAACATTCAAAGCATAAAACCGTCCTAGCATAAACATTGAAATGATTAAACCCAATTAAAACTTGAGTGGACAATAGTCAAAAGAACTCTGGAATGATATCTAAGGCCAGATGGAGAGGGTCATTAGGGGCAGCCCGGCTGGCTTAGGCCCAGAAGGTCTATGTGCTGCTGGCACAGGAGGCAGCAGAAGGGTGAAAAGAAAAGATACTGGAACAGCTGAGGGTAAAAGTATGATAGCTGGGACCCAGTGCTGGTAGCGCTACGCTGGTTGCGTAACGGGGCTCTGAATTAGAGAAGGGAACACATGCGCCAGACAATGCACCGAGTGAGAGATGCAGCTGCGGCAGGATACCAGTGAAGTAATGCAATGCAAGAGGGACAGGATAACAGTTAAGTAATGTAAGAGTGACTGGATTTGATTCATTTTTGACCACTGCTCGTATTTCTCCCTTCCTTTTTATCCTTCCTTCTAATGCAACAACGTTTTTGAACGTGTTTGCATAGGATCTCCGGATAGCCTAAATCAGTATGCTTGGCTGTTTCCCCTCCCCATTTCTACCGAACTACCTTGCATAGGATCTCCGTATAGCCTACACCAGTATGCTTAGCTGTCACCCCTCCCCCCTTTCTACCGAACTATCTTGTGTCTCTCATTGTGTGCGGTCTCTCGAACACATGGTACTGTCTCTGGCGCACATGTTCCCTTCTCTAATTCAGAGTTGCATTATGCAACCAGCTTAGCGCTACCGACACTGGGTCCCAGCTATCATACTTTCACCCAGCTGAGATAGCTGCAAGCTAGCAGAGCTAGAAGTATTGAGGTTTGGCTGCTGGTCTCATGGTCTCCTCGTGGGTAAGCCCAGGGCTGAGCAAGGCAGCAAAGCTGGATGGCAAATACTCAGGCCCCGGGTTCTCTCCTGTAGCTATGCCCAACAAAGCTGTCCCAGGCCTCTAGGACAGTCCTTTTATGTTCTCTCTTTGGAGGCTGCTGGGTCAGCTGGCTGGAATGGGAGTGTGGGTAAGCCCAGGGCTGAGCAAGGCACCAAAGCTGGATGGCAAATACCTAGGCCCTAGGGTCTCTCCTGCAGCAGGGCTCAATAGAGCTCTAGCCCCTTCCCACCTTCTAAAGGCCTAGGATTGTGTCCCAATGTTGCAATACTACTGAGCAGCATAAGCAGAAGACTCAGGTCATCACATTCTCTCTGGATGCAAGACACCTTTGGGACAGTGTGTATGCACAAGATTAAATATCTAATTAGTTGTGTTGATACAAACTCCATATATAATTTTAGCAACATGTCTGTGTTTGAAATATTTAATTAAGTTGAACCCAGGAAGTGGTACAACAAGGAGCCTCAAATGAATTAATTAGCACAGCCAGAACTGTTGTTTTCCAGATGTTTTGGTTGTGAATCATATATTTAATGAATAGTGTGCTTCAGTCCCAAAGGATTCAGAATACTAGTGCTACTCTATATCGGTTTCTTAGACCCGTCAGCAGACCTACTGTGTAATGGTATTACTGCTCTGCCATTCTTTTTACTTAAGTACTGGCTAGCAAAAATGACAAAGTGAGGTTCTTTAATGTCTTAGGAATATGGACTTTCCTCATGGCCCCTGGCATGCAATACCCAATACAAAGACTGATTAGGACTTCCCACCTAAGAGACCCCAAGACACTGAAGCAAGGCAGTGAGTCAAAGATTTATCAGCACTGAAACCTCAAAGCTTTGCGTTGTCAGTATCCAGGGGGCAACTCTTGAAAGTGCAATAGCAAGTTTTTTTTAAAGGCTATCTCTGGCCATGAACAAAATGTCATTTTAATACATTTTAACAACAAATCTCCACACACTGATACTATATAAAAAGCTTCCAGGCAAGCTTTGAGAAGCTGTTAGGTCAAAAATTCAGTGCTATAAACCTATCTCTTGACCTCACCCTATGAATAAAGCATTCTTGGATTGATTGGGCAGCTTTTCCTCCACCCCTGTGACTTCCATGAATGTCCCAGGCATGCCCTTAAAGCTCTGAAATAGTGACAAGGGCTCAGCTGAGATGGGGATTTCTTCTAGGGAATCTCAAACATTACAGCTGGGCCTGTCTCCCCATCCTCCCCTGAAGAGAGCTCAACCAGCCTTGCATCTCATTGAGACTGCCAAGAATGAATTTCCATTCCCTCTCAGGAATACATAAACTGCTGCTGCTGCCTCATTGCTTTTATCCTGCAAAAGTGGGTCAAGCTGAGCTTTTTCTTGTTGTTTTGTCCTATGCCCAAATTACCTTAGCACTAGTATTGGTCACTTTGAAGATTAGGAGAATACATGGTATTGAGAGAGAAATTACAAGCTAAAGATCATCGAGAGGCCCAGTTCTCATAAACAAGAGATGAAGGAGGAAAATGGGGGCAGTTGTGTGCCCCATTTTACAGCATGCAGTTCTCTCTACATGTGAAAGCTAGGCAATGAAGAAATCTGAAAGAAGGAAAAGCAACTCATTTAAAATGTGGCCAGAGGGGGATCTATGACTAGCAAGCATTGCTAAAATGAAAAATGAATGGGTCCTAGAGCAAATCAAGCCAGAATATAACTAACTTAAGGCTGTCATATTTTAGACATGTCATGAAAGGATGTGACTATTGGGAAGGGCAATAATGCTAGGTAAAGTGGAAGAAGAGAATCATAGAATCAACCCCCTTCTAATCACCGACAGATGGCCATCCAGTTTCTGTTTAAACGCCTCCAAAGAACGAGCCTCCATCACACTCCAGGCAGAGAGTTCCACTGCTGAACAGCTCTCACAGTCAGGAAGTTCTTTCTAATGTTCAGGTGGAATCTCCTTTCCTGTAATTTGAAACCATTTTTCTGCATCCTAGTCTCCAGGGCAGCAGAAAACAAGCTTGCTCCCTCCTTCCTATGACTTCCCCTCACATCTTGATACATGGCCCTCATCATGTCTCCTCTCAGCCTTCTCTTCTGCAGGTAAAACATGTCCAGCTTCATAGGGCTTGTTTTCCAGACTCTTGATCATTTTAGTCATCATCCTCCATTCCAGCTTGTCAACATATCCCTTAAATCATGATGCCCAGAATTGGACACAGTATTCCAGGTGTGGTATGACCAAGGCAAAATAGAGGGGTAGCATGATTTTCCCTGGGTCTAAACACTATACTTCTATTTATGTAGACCCATTGCATAAATTGCATTTATCCCATTGGCTTTTTTAGCTGCCACATCACATTGTTGGCTTATGTTTAACTTTTCCATGAGGACTCCAAGATCTTTTGCACACGTACTGCTGTTGAGCCAGGCTTTCACCATTCTGTATCTTGTTAGTTTATTGATGGGTCTATGGACCATAATAAATGTTGTTGTTGTTGTTGTTATGTCTTTGCATTCCATTTTTTCTGCCAAGTGGAGTATCTTGCATTTGTCCCTGTTGACTTCGTTTTGTTAGTTTGGCCCATCTATCTCATCTGTTAAGATAGTTTTGAATTCTGCTCCTGTCTTCTGGAATATTGGCTATCCCTCCCAATTTGGTGTCATCTGCAAACTTGATGATCATGCCTTCTAAACCTTCATCTGAGTTATTAATAACGGAAACCACACTACAGTTGGAGTGCTTCAGTTACGAGTTTGCAAGACTTGAGGAGGGCATTTCATGAAGTCTTGGAGGTTTTTGATTCATAAAAGCAAAATCAGTTCAAAATATGTATCAACTGTTTTCCATCCCTAGCTCTCCCAAGTGGCTTCAGAGAGGATCTGGTCCTTCTCTCCCTCTGACCCTATCAACTCTCCACCCTTTTCATCTTCTTTGGGTTTCTTTCTTCTCCTCCCTTTTCCTACTCTTAGCTCCCTTTTTTAATTTCCTCATCACCTACAACTTTTAACAGTTTTAACACCCAGTTACAGCCAACTGGTACAAAGTTACTGAATGACACCACTGGCCACCATAAGTCAAAGATGATTTGATGTCATATAATAGTAAGAAGTTCCCTGTCTGAAAAACAGTCATCTGTTTCAAGGCATTGCTTGTTTAAACTTCTGCTCAGTCCAACTGCTGTTAAAGGAGAAAGAAAAAGAAGCAGGGAGAACAGAAGTCTTGAAGAAGCCCATCCACTGGAAGCCCCTAGACAGCACACTATGTACCAGAAACACAGATAACCATTCAAATTATTTCTAAATGTGCATATATAAATATAAATTTTGTGTACAAAGATTTAGTCAGTTCTATCTTATAGTTTTTTTAAAGAGGGTTGAAGAATTAATACATTCTGTACTGCAGTATCCTAAAGTTACAGATTTTAGCATCTATTATCTTTGTTCACACATAATATGTAGTCATGGCACTATTGTCGCAAATGTCTTCCCAAACTTACTTTACTAAAGTAACACCAATACTGAGAGGCGGAGGTCAATTCAGCGAAGGATAAAGGTGGAGTAGAGATCAAACTGTTGCATGTTGCTCTGTGTGAAAATAATAATGTCCTTGCATACCTGTTTTGTTGTGTTTAACATGTGAAAACCTTTCTTTTTAAAAATGCGGAGGAGTATTCAGTTATGTAATACTCCTCTATACTTCTCCATACATCAACAAAACTTCACCAGACAACAACAAAAATGAAAATCCTAGTGTATTTGTGATGGGAAATGAGACAACAGAAGTGAAACAATTTAGAGACTGATTTAGACATTTGCAAAACAATTTTAGAGAAAACAAGCCAAACAAAATACAAGTTAGGAATAAGGGAGAAATTCACTTTGCAATTTTATGCACATACTTCCATGCCAAACTTTTTTCAAAAACAGGTGACTGGTGCAGAAATGAGGCAGATCACAAAAATGGGAACTGAAGAAAACAAAAATAGTGAATTAATTTATCTCTTTCCTTGCATTTCCAAAAATGCAACAGAAGAACAGAATTGTAGTATAAAATCTGCACACAAAAGGTCATTAATATTATAGATACACATTTAGTCTACACCAGCCATGTAGAATGAATGCAGATTGATACCACTTTAATTGCCATGGCCCAAAACTATGAAATCATAGGAGTTTTCACTTTACAAGGTCTTTAGTTTTATTTGCCAGAGTTCTGGTACCACACCAAAATTCAACTTCCAGGTTTCCATACAATTTAACCATTGCAATTGCAGTGATGTTAAACCACATTAATTCTACAGTGTAGATCAGTGGATTCCAACCTTTTTTTGACCAGGGACCACTTTGACCAGGGACCACTTTCCAACATCAGTACCAAAAGGGTTACAAATCAGTTTTTGGTCAACTTTAGATTTGTTTTGATTATTTGGGGTGCTGATTCAGAAAATTGCATTGGATAGACCACATCCACTCTAGTTTCTGATACAGAACATATGCCATTCTGTAGTCGCCATCTGCGCACCCACAGAAAACCATATTTAATGATCTAGAGCTGATGTGGTAGTAGTAATATGTTGTGGGTAGTCAGCCTCTCCCCCCCCCCCCCGCAACATCCCCATTGCCTCAGCACCATAAAAGGGTTTTGCGAGACCAGTCGCTCTTGTTGCCACGTGGTTTTGAGGCAATGGTGGAGTAATGGTGAGGCAGTGGACCATATTTTCGTTCTTGCAGACCCCTGGCGGTCTATAGACCACAGGTTGGGAACCACAGGTGTAGATTGATCCTTAGGAAACACTATGATTGTTTAAATAAAAATACAGGAAATTGTACAGTGATGGGAGACAGCTGTACCCAGATGACTTGATGTGGATTTCGACTTTGTTACCCATGTGGCTGATAATTGATAAGCAATTTCAAGGTCCTTGATCACTCTTCTTTATCTGTAAACTAGAATTGTGTTGGATGGCCCTTTAAATGAAGGACTGCCTTCTGTCATGTCTTCTCACCCTATCTTCTTTTGAATTTAACATTTCCCCTAACCTTGTTTTGAACTGGGTTTCATACAGCTGACCAATACAGCAAGAAGTACATGTCATGCATTGGATATGAGCTGGGCCTTATTATTTTCTTTAATTAGAAAGTGGTCGGTTCATTCTTTAGCGCTGACCATTTTCCTTTGATTGCTCATATTTTATCATTATAAAACTGTCTGACCTTTAAAAGGTCTCCCCAGTGACCTCTTTGTGCTGAGTAAAACATATTTCCCAGGGGCATCTAATATTTATTTTGCCAAAGCACTTTGTGTACAAAGAGGTCAAAAGGATCTCTGGGCTTATAAATATCCTGTCACAGAGGCTGCTGGTGGCAGAAGAGAGGAAGACAACAGAACTGCAATGTCAACGTCTAGGGATGCATCAGAGATTCTCCCACTTGCATTTTCAAGTTGAAAGAAGCAATTCTGCTACATGAAGATTGCTACTCCAAAATAACGAGAAAATGCAAACATCTCCACCAATTCACACCCCAATTCTGCTCTGCCCTGCTGTTTCATATCTGGAATGGATATACATTATATACATACAGTAGAGTCTTGCTTATCCAACATAAACGGGTCAAAGAACATTGGATAAGCAAAAATGTTGGATAATAAGGTGGGATTAAGGAAAAGCCTTATGTAATGATTTTACAAATTAAGCACCAAAACATCATGTTTTACAACAAATCGACAGAAAAAGCAGTTCAGTACATGGCAATAATTACTGTATTTACAAATTTAGCACCAAAACATTGCAATCTATTGAAACAGCTGTGGATACGGGCAGGAGGCAGAATGTGTTGGATAATACAGAACATTGGATGAGCAAAGGTTGGATAAGCGAGACTCTAGTATATTTAAAAGCTGCCCAAGGTCAGAAAAGATGTCTAGACCTATGAAGGCACTCAGACAAAAATCTGTGGTTTTGAGTTTTTGCCTCTTGTATGAAATATGTATGAGAAATGCTTCTTGACCACAACCACCAATTTATCCGAAATTTGCAGAAGAAACTCTCATAGCCTACTATTTTATGCTCTCTTTGTGCTCAGCAAGCACAGAAGGGGAGGGTTGTTTGACAAAATAAAATGCAAACAACCCATCCAAATACCTATACTTTTCAAAGGAACTAGGCAACATTAAGCATAATTTGCAAAAAAGCACTTTGCTAAGTGTCATTTTGGCAAATTTCTGGGGTGGGAAATCTCTTTCAGATGCAGTTACTTTGCACAAAAATTTCTCACTCAGCAAGGAGACATTTGGAAGACTGAAATACACAGCAGTTTACTTCTTCAGGTCCTAATTACGGCTTCTTCTTTTTCAAGATACTGCTGTTTCCTTCTCTCCTGAATTAGTTATATGGAGGGCTTGTACCCTGCTATTAAATTTGATTTGATGGGATAGTGATAGAAAGAGATAATATTGAATACGGGTAAGTATTTAAGTGAGCATGCAGAATGTATCTGAAGAAGGGAAGCATTTCATGTCATTGCGATGAATATGTCTTGAGTAGAGCTCTCCAAACTGTGTCATGACACATAAATGTGCCATCTACAGTGTTTAGGTGTGTCGCATGAAAAATGTTGGAAGGCAAAAGGGGGGGGGGGAGGAACAGGGGAACCATGTGCTCCCCAGGCCTCCTCTCTCTACTATCGGGAGCAAATAAATGGACAGGTCAATCCAGTGGTCTTAAAATTCATAAGCTATTTGTAAACATAAAACACAGTTGAGTAGAACATGTACTTTGGAAGATTGCTAATCATGTAATAAGATACTTGTTTTTTTGTTTTTTTTTAGTACAGCCGAGTCTTGCTTATCCAACATAATCAGCTCGGCAAAACGTTGGATAAGCGAAAATGTTGGTTAATAAGGAGGGATTAAGGAAAAACCTATTAAATGTCAAATTACATTATGATTTTACAAATTATGTACCAAAACATCATGCTTTACAACACCTTGACAGAAAAAGCAGTTCAATGCACGGCAACATTATGTCGTAATTACTGTATTTACAAATTTAGCACTGAAACATTGCAATGTATGGAAACAGCTGTGGATCCGGATGGGAGGCAGACTGCATTGGATAATATAGAAGATTGGATGAGCAAATGTTGGATAAGCAAGGCTCTACTGTATTGCAATTCCCAGTGTTGAAAAGAAAAGCCAATTCTCAGTTTAAAAGTGACTTGTCTCTTTGGTAGTAGCATGGGGGAAGCAACAAATTAAGCTTTGACACAAAATTATTTGGTCGACCTCCAGGTTTTCCCTTTGAATTCTTTTTTGCAGTTTTGACAGGGATAGCACACTCTAATTTTTGTGGCAGACCGTTACTCCAGAATCCTAGCATTTAATAGTTGTCTAGTTTGACTGCTGATCGTCTTGTACCACTTCATCAGTTGCTCCTTTTGAGAGTGCTGACAGGCACTTTATTCTGCGTGGTGCCAAGCTCTTCTTCAGATGAAAGATTATTGTGCTTCTCCTTGACATATGAACAATGATAGAGCAATCCGGCATGCAGGGAGTCTTTTTCTTTTAATCTCAATGTTGATGGTGGTTTCTTACCTGAAAGGATTGTCATAGGCTCAGGGCCAATGTTGTTGTGCCTACAGTGAAAAGCCAAAACAGCTTCTGAGTACAGAATTGAGATTTAGAGGCATGGAATTGTCACTTATTTTTATGACTCATAGCAGTGGAGATGGGAGTGAGAAAAATGGCATTGTCTTGTGAATCTCTCATTCTAAACTATAAATTGGAAGAATATTCAAGAATATTCAAAAAATATCTTCAAAAAAAGAAAAAAAAGGCAACCCAAACAATTACTGTTTGGTCAGCCTCATATCGATACTAGGCAATATTCTGGAAAAGATCATTAAAGAAGTGGTCTGCAAATACTTAGAAATGAATGTGGTCATTGCTAATAGTCAACACGGATATATTTATTTTATTTATTTATTTATTTACTTTGCTTGTATACCGCAGTTTCTCAGGCCGTAGGCAACTCAACGCGGTTCACAACAAGAACAAAAAATCAATCGTACAACATACAATATTTAAAACCATTAACAGCATAATATACAAAATAATGACACATCAATAACAACATATTAACGTCTCGTAACTAAAATCGTGATCCAATTCGTCATCCATAATTCCGTTTCTTATATTCATCGTATATCAAAAACAAGTCATGTCAGACTAATCTGATCTCTTCTTTCAATAGAGTTACAAGCTGGGTAGATGTGAGGATTGCCATGGATGTAGCATATCTGGATTTCAGTAAGGCCTTCAATAAGGCCATTATTTATTTATTTACTTCTGGCAAACAAACTAGTCCAATGTGGGATGGTTAGGTGGATCTGTAATTGGTTAAGTGAATGAACCCAAAGGGTGCTCATCAATGCTTCCTCTTCATCCTGGAAAGAAGTGACAAGTGGAGTGCCATAAGCAGGGTTCTGTTCTGGGCTCGGTTCTGTTCAACATCTTTATTAATGGGTTAGATGAAGGGTTAGAAGGCAGGATCATCAAGTTTGCAGATGACACTAAATTGGGAGGGATAGCCAATACTCCAGAAGACAGGAACAGAATTCAAAAATCTTACAGATCAGAGAGATGGGCCAAAACCAATAAAATGAAGTTATTTTTCATTTCATGGTATCAAATGCAAGATGCACCACTTAGGCAGAAAAAAATGAAATGCAAAGATACAGAATGGGAGATTGCTGTCTCGACAGCAGTACATGTGAAAAAAGATTTTGAAGTCCTTGTGGACAACAAGTTAAACATGAGCCAATAATGTTATGTGGTGGCAAAAAAGCCAATGGGATTTTGGCCCACATAAATAGGAGTATTGTGTCTAGATCCCGGGAAGTCATGCTACTCCTCTATTCTGCCTTGGCCAAACCACACCTGGAATCACACTGTGTTCAACTCTGGGCACTGCAATTTAAGGGAGATGTTGACAAGCTGGAATGTGTCCAGAGGAAGTCATAGGGAGGAGGGAGTACCTGCTAGACCGACCACAAGCATTAGGTATTTTTCTGCTGCCCTGGTGACTAGGACATGGAACAATGGCTTCAAACTGCAGGAAAGGAGATTCCACCTGAACATTAGGAAGAACTTTCTCACTATGAGAGCTGGTTAGCAGTGGAACTCCCTGCTCAGAGTGTTATGGAGTCTCCTTCTTTGGAGGCTTTTAAACAGAGGCTGGATGGCCATCTGTTGGGGGTGCTCCTGATTCTTGACAGGGGGTTGGACTGGATGGCCCATGAGGTCTCTTCCAACGCTATGATTCTATGATTCTAGATTGTTTTCCTGTTTCTTGAGTGTCAGAATTAAAAATGAAAAATTCTGATGAGGAAAATCCTGTATTGATGCATATCTTATCAATATGGGACTAATTTTGTGCAAAGTTTTCTTGTGGAGGGGAAAGCTTCATTTACTATGCACCAAATGAAATGTATATAAAGAAACATTGTTTTCTGCCTTGAAAACAACCATGTGGAAATTTCATGCATAATAAGTTCTAAGCTACAAATAAACACTAAGGGCTGTGCAGTTTTTCAATGACTTTCTGCAACAAGAAGGAAATTGCTAAAATTATATGTTGCGTTCTTAAATTAGAAAATTAGTGAAGATGTTCCATTCATATTATAAAACAGTGCTTCACTTCATTCCCTTCTAAGGCTTCAAATCATGCTTGCTTCTTCACAATTTCATGGGCTTTCTCCTTGTTAGGATCCGAAAACTGAATTGGAAGAGGGGGGGGAGGGGGAACAGATCTAAGAACATGTTGATTTCCAAAGGGTGGAACATCTATCTGTTTATTTAGTGCAGTGATTCTCAACCTGTGAGTCCCCAGGTGTTTTGGCCTACAACTCCCAGAAATCCCAGCCAGTTTACCAGCTCTTAGAATTTCTGGGAGTTGAAGACCAAAACATCTGGGGACCTACAGGTTGAGAACCACTGATTTAGTGTCTTCCATTCGTCTTTATTGATCTCTACATCAACCTATGGTTTATTTCAATGTATTAGTAAATTTTTAGTCAGCTTGGCACAGTGGATCTCTCCTTTAAAATTCACTGCCCCCCTGTAATGGAAGAAACTAAACCATCATTATCAATAATCTTGCTTCCCTTTGTCATTTGTCATATTTGCTGAGATTAGAAAGCAGGAGATGATGGGTTCGACTACCGTTCAGACAGACACTGGCACAACCCCTTAATTATTTTATATGTCTTTGTGGGGATCCTAAAGGGAAGTATTCAGTAATTTCTTGTGCTGTCTGCCTTGACCTGTGTGTGGCAAATAGTTCAGAGTCCTTTTTGGTAGTGATCCGTCCTGCTAGCCCATGGGCACATGTTGGCTCCACTTGGATACCTAGGGAAGAAGGAGTCTATGTGGGAAGCAAAGGCAGCTCTCCCATGTTTCTTGGAGTGATAGAGTGCTCAGGCATGTTGTTGTTGTTGTTTATTTGTTCAGTCGCTTCCAACTCTTGGTGACCTCATGCATGGACTATCCCACGCCAAAGCTCTCTGTTGGCTATCACCACCCCCAGCTCCTTCAGAGTCAAGCCAGTCACTTCAAGGATACCTTCCATCCGTCTTGCCCTTGGTCAGCCCCTCTTTCTTTTTCCTTCCATTTCCCCCAGCATGATTGTCTTCTCTAAGCTTTCCTGTCTTCTCATGATGTGGCCAAAGTACTTCATCTTTGCCTCTAATATCCTTCCCTCCAGTGAGCAGTCGGGCTTTATTTCCTGAAGTATGGACTGGTTGGATCTTCTGGCAGTCCAAGGCACTCTCAGAATTTTCCTCCAACACCACAGTTCAAAAGAGCCTATTTTCCTTCACTCAGCCTTCCTTGTGGTCCAGCTCTCACAGCCATAGGTTACTTTGGGGAATACCATTGCTTTAACTATGCAGATCTTTGTTGCCAGTGTGATGTCTCTAATCTTCATTATTTTATTGAGATTGGTCATTGCTCTCCTCCCAAGAAGTAAACATCGTTGTGGTGGTATGGCTGTATCAGGAGCTCCTACTTCATTTTCTATTGAGTGTTTGCATGTATTCAAAGGTTCCATGCATTTTGCAATAAGGTGGTTTCCCTTGCTCTGCAATTATAGGGCCAATGACCCGTCAATCATCATTATGTTCTTTAGTTCCGTCCCTTCCCCAGGGCTCTGGGAGGGAAAAGAAAGACTTCAGGCAGCCTTTCAGTTTTGGAGGCCCAGTTACAGGACATGAGCTTTCCCCACCTGTAGAGAAGCTTCGTTTCTCACAACATCTGGGGGAAACAGCCCAAAAGCTTCTAAGGAAAACACTTTTACAGCACAACCCTTGTTGGGGTTAAAGATACAGATCCACATCATTCGTGGAGAAAATCCAAAAGGACTCCAACTGGAAAATCTACAAGGTCTTGGCTGGTAATTCTACTTGGGTAACCAGAAGCAATTGGAGCCAGGAGTAGGGCCCACACCAGCAGAGCCTAGAAAACAGATTGCCCGGGAGGGGTCAAAAAGGGTTTTCCTTGTTAAAGAAAGAAATAGTTCTCTAAGCAAGGTGCCCACCAGTTGATTCAAAGCCTTGAAGCATTTGTTTAATTTGTTGAAGATCTAAGAAGTATTTGTTTGTTGTTAAGCAATAATAAAGGACATTGTTAAACCTTTCAAGCTTCTAAAGACTCTGTATAGGAAAATCCTTAGGGGCTCTCAGTCGAGGCACCCCGGCTTCCCGTTGGGCACAAAGAGCACGTCCTGTTCAAAAGCCAACTGCTATAGGCCCAGCGCATGACAGCACAATCGTAAATAAATAAATAAGATAAACATATCTTCAGAGATCATCAATGGCTGGCAGATGGAGTTAGGCCCTATGTATGCTGCCGTATAATGCAGTTTCATAATGCAAGCTAACTGCATTGAACTACTTATATGGCAGTATAGACTCATAGTATGCAGTGTAGATGAGGGTCTTACTCTTTAGAATCCTCTGGATGTTGTTGCACATCTAACGAAGAAACAGATGAGCAATTTAGGTATGCTGCAAACACATTACTTGGATCTTAGTTTTGGTGTGGGGAGGAGGATTGACTAAGTTGCACATGAATGTTTATTTTCTGGCTCTCATGCTAAGAAATATGACCTGTTGCAGAACATATTGTACCTTTCATGGTAAAGAGCTGTAATTCAGAACACCACATTTTAAGCTAAACCCCCACCAACAGGCTGTAAGGTATTAGATCTGAGTATCACAGAACATGATGTTCTATGTCATTTGCACCAATCCGAGAATTGGCTTTGAGCCAACAGGGAACAAAAGAAGCCAGTAGTTAAATATAGCCCCAAGTCCCATTTCTACCCTTCAATCATAAATTGGATTATAGCTTTGTGTAACACATAGGAATAGTGAGAATTGTGAAGAGAATCAATTTCTCTTCTCCTGTTCTGGTGATAAGAAGACCTGATGGTTGAGTCTGGAATCTCTTTGAAAAATATACGAACATGCTAGATGTTCATATTTTGTCCAGCATCCAAAGTTCCTTGTGAGGTACATGAGTTCTAAGTCCAAATCTCACTTATAACAATGTCTGAAGCACATGAGAGAGTCCTTCTTCAAAGCAAGTTTTTTTTAGAGATTTCAGCTGATTATAAATTCCGTACTCGATAGGGGCAAAAACAGAAACGAAAAGAAAAAGAATTCTGCAACTCCTTGTCGCTCCTTGTGACTTTTGCAATGTGGACACTTTGGAAACTTCCCTAAGGCAAA
Source organism: Anolis sagrei (assembly GCF_037176765.1). Lineage (NCBI taxonomy): Eukaryota > Metazoa > Chordata > Lepidosauria > Squamata > Anolidae > Anolis > Anolis sagrei. Next base: position 229,713,416 of record NC_090024.1, read on the forward strand.
TGGATTTTCTATGCTCCTTGGCTCAAACCTGGCCAGTATGGGAACTGATGTGGTGCCATCTTGGCATGCTGCTCTCTGTTCTTGACCATGGTGCCAACTCTGAAAGAAGACATGTGCTCACATAGCAGTAGGATCATTCCTGCCAAATAAATTGTTTCTTGGGACCCTGTCAGCACAATTTCTTCCAATTCCACATTTCCTTTTATCTCATTTTAGATAGGCTTCCCCAGAACTAGGAAAAGTTACTTTTTTGGATTTCTGCTTCTAGAATTTTTTAGTTTAAGAGGTTTGTTTAAGCAATGGTTCCATGTTTTGCCCTTTCATTTTCCCTCATATGCTTTATATTTTGTTATAATTTTCCTCTTGGGTTACATGCACAAAATAATTGCACAATTGTACAGAACAACTAGACTAAAATGATATATAATTCAAGTGCAAAATATGTTCCTTTGAGTATGTGATCAATTGTGCGCCCAGCTGAAAGGGCAAAGGAGAGGCACCAGGGAGAAAAGTAAAGGAAATGAAATGGTAGACCAGCTTGACCAAAATGACAGGATATAGGACAGAACTCAAGGTCAGTCTCAGTTTTATGATAGCATGGTCTAGTGCAGGCATGGGCAAACTTTCTAACTTGGGGGCTGCATGGCGGGCTGGAGCGGGGTGGGTGGGCCGGGAAGTACGGAGTTCTCCCCAAGTCCCCTCCCTGCCCTTTCCTCCCTTTCCTCTTCTCATTCAGAGACAGAAAGTGAAGGAAAGAAGTGAAACTTTTGGATCCCTGAAGGGTTGGTCTTGGTCAGGATGAGATGGTGGATGGGAGAAAAAAAGTGTATCCATTCGACCCCATATTGCCTACTCCTGAAATATAAGCCTAGAATCCTAGAGCTGGAAGAGACCCCCAGTGACCATCCAGTCCAACCCCTTCCCATGCAAGAAGGCACATTCAAAGCACTCCCGATAGACAGCCTCTGTGAAAAAGCCTCCAGAGAAGGAAACTCCACCACACTCCGAGGCAGCCTATGCCTCTCTCCAAAAGCTCTTACTCTTGGGGAGTTCTTCCTAATCATTGCTTCATTGTGCCCTGGTCTATAGAGCAGCAGGAAGTCAGTTTTTCCCTTCCTCCTTAGTGGGGCAACCTTTTAAGTCTTGAAACATGGTTCTAATGTTCCCTCTCTACTTTATCTTCTTCCAGCTAAACATCTTCAGGAAGAAAGGAGGAAGGAAAAAGAGAAGGGAGGGAGAGAGAGAGAGGAAGAGAAGGTTGGAAGGAAGGGAATGGGCGGAGGGGGGAAGGGAGTGAGGGAGAAAAGACAAAAGGAAAGGAAAGGAAAGGAAAGGAAAGGAAAGGAAGGAGAAAGAGAGAGAGGGAAGGAGGGAGGAAAGGAAAAAAGGATGAAAGTGTAGAAGGGGAGAAAGGAGAAGGGAGAAAGAGAGAGAGGGAAGGAGGGAGGAAAGGAAAAAAGGATGAAAGTGTAGAAGGGGAGAAAGGAGAAGGGAGAAAGAGGGAGGGAAGGAAGGAAGGGATGGAAGAATGAAGGAGAGAAGGAAGGAAGGAAGGAAGGAAGGAAGGAAGGAAGGAAGGAAGGAAGGAAGGAAGGAAGGATAGAATGGTGAGAGAGAGAAGGGCCTGAGAAAAGAATCGAAGGGGCCACATCTGGGTTTTCCCATACCTGGTCTAGTGCTTTAAGTGTTGGACCATGACTCTGGGGATTAGAGTTTGAAACACTGCTTGGCTACGAAACCCACTAGATGACTTTGGACAAGTCATACTCTCTTAGCAAACATCCTTTGAACAAATCTTACTAAGAAAATACTATGGTAAGTTTGCTTCTTAGGCTGGAAACAATGTTATGGCCCATGTTTTTCCCCCTTGTTTCAAAGTGGTTTAACTTCAGTCTTGCTAAAACTATCTCCTGTGGTGCTTTGAGACATTATCCAATATTTCTCAAACTCTAAATTTCTGGGGAAAGTGTACCTCCCTTCCAGATGTTAGCAAATGGCAACTCCTGTCATCCCTCATCATTGGGTAGAGTAGTTGGGAATTAAATCTAATAGCATTCAATAGGCTACAATTTCCCCAGGCCTGATTTATAACATACAAAGCATTTCATATGTATCATCTCAGAAATGTTTGAAATTTTTTAAAAACACATTGAAAAGAATCAGCATCTTCATTGTTGTGCCCATATTGCAGAAAAGTGGAGCTGTGAGTGGGAGTTCTAGGTATACAAAAAATCACTCAGTGAGCCTTTGGACTGAGATTTGAACTAGAAATGTTGTAAATCACATGTTTAGCTATTTCAGCACACACATTAAATAAAGGTCATCACAACAACCCAAGTAACGATGAATTAGACAAAGATCTGTTGAGCTGAGCATTTGAGAGATTTTTCAAGCATCGGAAATGTACAAAATATGAGTGTTAACTGCATTTGTTTATTTCAGCATTGAATATGCATCAGTATCTTGTACATGAGAGGTCATGGCATGGAGAGTGAATGTGTGCTTTCTATACAGCAAGTTCTGAAGTTTAGTTCCTAGCCTATTGAGATAAAAGAATGAAGCAACTGGTGATGCAATTGAGAATAACACTTGCCTGAGAGCCTGAAAAGCCATTGTGAAGTAGACAGTTGTACCTAGCAGATTGGCACAAACGTGTTTGCAACTGGAGACAATAAGAATATTCATAAGTATTTGCTATTCAGTTGAAAAATAGTCTTTTGGACCACGCCAGTACAAGAAGTGCTTCTTTTATCATGGCAGCTAGTTGTTGGAAGAGAGGTCTGTGTGCTGTATAGCTTTTCTTGCATCCATTAAACTAACCTGCTGCTGCAAGATATATAATTGTGGTTATCAGCCACAGGTAGATTACTTATTTTCTGGTGTATAAGACTACTTTTTAACCCAGGAAAATCTTCTCAAAAGTTTGGGGGTTGTCTTATGTGCTGGGTGACGTCTTATAGGGTGAGTGCTGAAACTTCCGAGCCAGACTGGAAAATCTGCAGTTGCCACATATGGTGGGGGGAGCTCAAAAGTGGCTGTTGCCGCATCCCTGTCATATAGAGGGAAGTAATGCTACCCCTCTATTCCGCTTTGGTTAGACCACACCTGGAATATTGTGTCCAATTCTGGACACCACAATTCAAGAGAGATATTGACAAGCTGGAATGTGTCCAGAGGAGGGCGACTAAAATGATCAAGGGTCTGGAGAACAAGCCCTATGAGGAGCGGCTTAAGGAGCTGGGCATGTTTAGCCTGAAGAAGAGAAGGATGAGAGGAGATATGATAGCCATGTATAAATATGTGAGAGGAAGCCACAGGGAGGAGGGAGCAAGCTTGTTTTCTGCTTCCTTGGAGACTAGGACGTGGAACAATGGCTTCAAACTACAAGAGAGGAGATTCCATCTGAACATGAGGAAGAACTTCCTGACTGTGAGAACCGTTCAGCAGTGGAACTCTGTCCTGGAGTGTGGTGGAGGCTCCTTCTTTGGAAGCTTTTAAACAGGGGCTGGATGGCCATTTGTCAGGGGTGATTTGAATGCAATATTCCTGCTTCTTGGCAGGGGGTTGGACTGGATGGCCCATGAGGTCTCTTCCAACTCTTTGATTCTATGATTCTATGATATGCAGCGACCGTATGAAAGCAGCAAGGGCAGCGCTGTACAAGTGTGGTAGATGAAAATCCACTCACCAGGATTTGTGGAAATAAGTGACTTAACGCAGTCCTGATGACGAGGTGAGGGGGCGCCTCACTGGGAAGGTGTAAGTGACGGGCGGAGCAAGCTGCAGGTGCCCGGGATGCTCGGGGTATGGAAAAAAGAGATAAATTGCCACTGTGCCCAGAAAAAATACACCTTTTTCACCCATCTGGCCTGCCCTTATATCCTATTACCATACCTCTTTCTCTGCCTCTCATATCTCGCTCCTGAGAACTGCAGTGAAGCAGCTCAGCTGCGCATGTGTGAGATCTGAGAGGCAGAGAAGGAGTTACAATAATCGTAAAATTACCATATAGGAATCAAATTTGATGTTTTTTAAATTTTTATTTGGTGTGCGTTGGAAGAGGGGTAGTCTTATATTTTGAGTATATCCCAAACTCTGTATTTTAACTGGAAAAGTTGGGAGTCGTCTTATACGCCTAGTCATACACTGGAAAATATGGTAGTTCTTTGCAAATCTGTTGTGTTTAAAGCCATCTGAATTAGTGTCCCTTCCCACACCTTATGGTATTCCACAAGTAATTTTGCATTGCACACAGCATACGAGCATAAGAAGAGCCTTGCTGGATGAGACCAGAAGTAAGGCACTGGGCTAGATGAAGCTATTCTTGGTGTTGCCTTAGCAACAGGGCTAACAATAGGATTTAAGAGGGAGCTAAAAAAGCGTGACACGTAGGTAAATGTGTGTGAGCAGGGATATCCCCTTTTGTGGGGGAAAGCAACTGAAAGGAGGTATTATTGGGGGGGGGGGATGTCTGTGTTGCTAGGGAGACCCTTGCAATTTATTAGCAGGTGCAGGGGATGGCTTTGATCCGTCTTGGATCGTGCGTGCCCCTTGAGGCTTTTGTAAATACCTGCACATTTCCGAGTTGCTGGCTGATTTTGATAAAGAAAGGGAAGTATTGTGCCTTTGCAAAAGTGTTGCAGTTGTCCAGAAAAGGATCAAAGATGAAGAGAGCTGCACAGCTGCAGTTGTGGGATGAAATGTAAAGAATGGAGCCGTGTAGAGAGTGAGGCGGCCAACAGCTGCCTCTGGCAGGGACATGACACGTGACTGCCGCTGTCTTAGGGAAGACGTGCCATACCATCCGAGCAGGATCTTCTGTCTACCTGGTTGGCGTCACAGATGTAATTTCCCTCTCCAAATCCTTCGTCATCTGTTGTAGGGCGGAGCCTTTTATAAATAGCTCTGCTCATTGGAGATGCATCCCACAGGGCTCTTTGCAAAATTCTAGCATAGTTGTGGTGAAGAGAATACTGTTTTTTTCTCTTCCAAAAGAGTCTGCAGACATTTAACATTTAACAAGAGCTGAAGTGTAAAAGAGATATAAAATCTTGAAATCATAAGGTTGAAAGGAACCACAAGGCCATCTAGTCTAACCCCATTCTGCCATACATGAATACTCATCCAAAACACTTCTGATAGATGGCTATCTGGCTTCTGTTTAAAAACAATTAGGGAGGAAGACTTGAACATGGTCCAAGGCAGGATATCCCACTGTCAAATAGCTCTCCCCATCAAGATGTTATTCCTAATGTTTAGGTTGAATCTATTTTCCTGCAGTTTTAATCTGTTGTTCCATGTTCTAGGAACTGTCTACATTGTCCCAACCCCTTGAGTTCAAACAGAAGTCACTTCTGCCTATCCAGGGATTTCTAATCCAAAATACACTGTTCTCTCACTTATAGCAGGGGTTACATTCCAAGACCACCTGCGATAAGTGAAAAAATGCAAAATGGGAATGCCCCCTCCCCTTCCCTCCTCACACTCTTTGCCTTCATCTTCCTCCTTTTCATCGCCTCCTGGACCTCTTTCCGCTGCTTGGGTCCTGCGATTGAAGAGGCAGCAGAGGTGTCATGGGGCCCAAACAGCAGCAAGAGGCCCCGGCAGTGACCATGAGGAGGAAGAGGAAGGTAAAGAGGGCGAGGAGGGAGAAAGAGGGCACCCCCTTGCCCTCTTTACCTCCCTCCTCCTGGTCGCCGCCAGGGCATACAGTGTTCCCTTACACTCTCTCTCTCTCTCTCTCTCTCTATCTATCTATCTATCTATCTACATACTCATACACACTAGCCATCCCCTCTCACTTTGCTGTGGCCCACATGGGGGTTCTGTGTGGGAGGTTTGGCCCAATTCTATTGTTGGTGGGGTTCAGAATGCTCTGTGATTGTAGGTGAACTATAAATCCCAGCAACTACAACTCCCAAATGTCAAGATTATATTTTCCCCAAACTCCACCAATGTTCACATTTGGGCATATTGAGTATTCATGTAGAGTTTTGTCCAGATCCATCATTGTTTGAGTCCACAGTGATTTCAGAATGTAGGTGAACTACAACTCCAAAACCAAAGGACACTGCCCACCAAACCCTTCCAGTATTCTCTGTTGGTCATGGGAGTTCTGTGTGCCAAGTTTGGTTCAATTCCATCGTTGATGGGGTTCAGAATGTTCTTTGATTGTAGGTGAACTATAAATCCCAGCAGCAACAACTCCCAAATGACAAAATCATAATTTTTTGAGTGATAGTCACTCCTTGTGTTGTGAGACATTTTGTTACCAAATTTGGTGTGATTTCGTTCATTGGTTCTTTTGTTTTTAAGGTACTCATTATGCACAGAGCATTTTATATATATACATATATATCTCCGTGAAACAGCGAGTCCGTGGTAAGTGAACCGCGAAGTAGCAAGGGAACACTGTACAAGATAAAACCAATTAACCCCAACTTTCACCCTTGTTTGTGATAAGTTGGGGATGCGCTGGAGTTTTGCCAAGCTCTCGAAAAGCCATGTACTCAGGGCTAGTGTGGACAGGTTGACCAGCTTTAATCCAATCTAGGCCACAGTCCACATGGCCCAGCACCATCAATCGGGCTGTGGCGCAGTTAGCTGAGAGCTAGCTGCATTAAGTCACTACTGACCGAGAGGTCATTAGTTTGAAGCCAGCCTGGGTCGGAATGAGCTTCTGGCCATTTCTCTAGCTTGCAGCCCAAATGACAGTTATGTCTGTCAAGTAGGAAATTTAGGTACCGCTTATTCGAGGAGGCTAATTTATGATGTCATAAAAACCTTTCAGCAGCGTGTAGAAGAATGAGGAAGTACTCCATCAAAGGACTCAGTGTCACAATGGATGGTGAAGTGGCAGCTTCCTCTGTGGCCGGAATCAAGCTGGAATCCAGCATACCGTCATGAAGTTAGAAAAGGCTTGGGTACAGCTGGAATGTGAAGTTGCCTCTGCGTCTGTCTATATATGTTGTATGTCTAACTGGCATTGTGCATTGTAATCCACCCTGAGTGCCCTGCAGGGTGAGAAGGCTGGAATATAAATACTGTAAATAAATAAACCCCTTTTTTTCTGTACTCAGCAACCCAAGAAAAACAGGATGCATCAGGCTAGTGCCACCCTCCTGGTGCCAAGGGAGATGGCTATAGAATTCCAGACCACTTGCAGCCTTCACCAAGCACGGTTGCTGGCATTAAGGAGGAGGAGAATGTCACCAAAGGTGCCTGGTGATGCCTAAGGGAAAGTGACAGTCCAGTAAGACTGGACTGTTTTCAGCCCTACTGGACAATCTGGACTCTATCCCATTGCTTCTGTGGGATGAGATAAACAGCTCAGCTGTCCTTGGGACTAGGCTGGAGTTTTACTGCTCCAGACCAGCTTTGAATTAATTGGGATGTGCAAATGAAGCTATTGAAGCTATAGTCCAGTGGTTCTCAACCTGTGGGTCCCCAGGTGTTTTTGCTGACAACTTCCAGAAATCCTAGCCAGTTTACCAGCTGTTAGGATTTCTGGGAGTTGAAGGCTCTACTCCCTCGATTAGCCAAACACAAGTCTTATCCTTTCTCAGTGTGTGTGTTTTTCTTCTTCTTCCCCTTTCAAAATGCCCAGTACTGAATATGACTGAACAATGAGAACAGACTTATTTTTAGAAGACTAGGACTGGGGAAACTGAAGTTTGAATCTTCACTCAGCCATGTGGTCCAAAGGGTAAACTTAGGCCAGCTAGTGCTTCTCAGCTTCAACTGCCTTACAAAGTTACTGAAAGGCAAAAAAAAAGGGGAATGAAGGGGAATCATAACCTCCTGGGGAAAGATGGGGTGTCAGTGGGATAAATAAATGGGCCATGTACTCGGCAGCTGAAACAAAAAGCACAAATTGTTTGCTTGTATAGCAGATCAGAACTGTTCTTCGTTCAAGGCACAATTTGCAACACCCAGAAATGGTGCACATGTGAGCGATTGTGACCAATACCATATCTCAATTTACCACTTTATATGCCAGAAGGTAATAATACATCAAAGGCATGAAGCAGGCTACAAGTGCACAGGAATACGTAATCTACTTAAACATTGAACATGTGGAAAGATTATGCTAAAGATACTCCTGGTTTTGAGGAACTATTTGACCAGGACCATCCCTGGTTGAAACCTAAGAAAGGAATCCAGTGGGGCAGGGCATAGGAAGATACTTCCATTGCTGACTATTTTTTCCTCAGTCGAAAGGAAACATTTCACAAAATGTATATTCCGTTTTGTCCAAGAGACCAATGATCTCCAGAGAGTGAATAGATAAAAAGGGAGGGTGGATGGAATAGGTATGCAGAAGCTTCATCGCAGATTGACTGTCTCTTGTAAACACCAAGGGAAATAGGGAAACAGATGGTATTGCCTTCCTTCCACTCTCATAACTCTTTCCTATTTAATAGTACACAACGTCACTATTCTACTCTTGCCTTCACAGTTGCTTGTATTAACCATCCCTCTTTAACACAGCCTTTCACATTGATATTTTTCTGTTTTTTCAGTGACCAACATTTTACATACAATATCTCTCCCCTTTCCTACCCAGTAATGCATTTCAGACTAATCGTTCTAGGTTATTTAGCATGACATTTGAGATATTTCCATCCCAGTATCCCAGTATCAAAGCTGTCATTTGTGGGTGGCTTGAGGAATGAATATGAAATGGTTTTACCTGTTGGGTCTGTTATTTGAGGGCTAATATGCTGTAGAAGTTGAGCTGCTGAATAAACATAGGTCACATCCGTACTTCCAAGGTTTTCTGTAGAGAAGAGATAACACACAAATCTTTCTAAGGACCTCATCACATTGATGAGGTCCAGTGTTGTAATTTGCCAGCCTCCATGGCGAATCTGAATGGCGTCGGGTTGGCAGTGGGGCAACCCTGGTGCCCCGGCTGACAGCTGACACTTTCCCATCCCACATAGGAAAGTATTGTCACTTCGCCGAAGCCTCGTTGTTCTTAACAGAACATGAGGAACACAAGGCAGCTTCTGTGTTGGCAGTGGCAGTGTCCTGTGGCAATTGCTTCCTCCTTGAGCAACTATACCCCAAGGGCTATAAATATAGTAAATAAATAAATAAATAGTCTAACTGGAAGCCTCTGTATGAAGCTTCCTTTTGACCTTTTTGCTCCCTCCAGCCACCTTGAGATGGTTCAGTGGTCATATTTTATACTCTGGTGAGGAGAAGTTGGTCAAATTATTATTGAAGCTACAAAAAGATAATGGAAAGAGAATATAGCACTTGTTTGCGAATGAGGTGGACATTATCAGTGGAGCAGGCTTATGTCTTTTCATAATGTATGGAAATCTCTACTTCAGCAGCTTGAAAAATGTGAGGGGTGTGTTTCAGTGGGAAGTTCCCATTGAGAACTGAAGCTGGGTAGCAGAGCATGTCCTATGTAAGAGGAAGAACTTCCCCTTGCAAAGCTCAATTCAGGTCTTTGAAAGTAGGGTCGAAGAGGAAACTGGAAAATGGGAGATGGTGCCACGCAGTAACCATACTGAACAAGATGGGCATCTAGGGTTTTTTTTTATGTAAGGCAGTCTTCTTGTGCTTCCAGCAATTAGGATAAACATATAAGATATATGTTTGTCCCTTGTCCTGGTGTTTCAGCTCTTGCCTTAATCTTCAACGGAGATGTTTCCTACTCTATTGCTACAGGAGGGCTTCAAATCATGTTGCAAAGGACTGAGCCTAGGTGTGCAGCTACACTGTAGAATTAATGTAGTATGACGCCATTTCTACTGTGATGGCTCAATGCAATGGGATCATGGGAGTTGTGGTTTTACAAGGTCTTTAGCACCACACTACAAATCCAACAATGGAATTGAGCCAAGTTTATTCTTCTGTGGTTCTGTCAACCCTTGGTGAGGTAGACACCACATTACACCAATCAAGTCCAGATCCTGAATGGATGAGAGGATCACCAGCTGCAGACAGTGAGCCATCTCTTTTGTTCTGTCAATCAGCCACAGTCTAGCAGGTTCCAAGAGTAGCAGGGGAAAGTCCAAAGTCAGTTCCTCGGCACTCCTCCTCGGAACGTTTGCTCCGATGTTGCACGGATGCTGCTGAAAGTGCTGCCAACAGATGAACAACACCCCCGCCTGCAGGATTTACTACCCATAATTGCACATGGAAAATGGCAAGGCTCTGCCTATCTCAATATGATTCAAAGCCTGGCATTCTTCCTTTCTGCAGCTACTAATAGGAAGCATGAAAATAAACTCCCTATTTAATTGTGCATGAGATTCCCGTAATAGAGATGCCAATTTAAGATTCAGTTTTTCTTCTACTTGATGAACAGCACTGGCACATGGCTCCTGTGAAATGCACTATGCAGAGAGCTTTGGGTGGCTTTCCCCTTTCGAATTCTTTCCCTCAGTGGAGCTTCGGGATGATTGCCAGGGCATCCCTTATTTCTAGGGTCAAAGGGCAAGGCTACTATACACAGATGAATGCATCCGTTTTGAGAGGTGTTTCCCTTAATCCCATTTGCAAGCAGCATTTGTGACAAGATGAGACAGAGTACTATTTGTTGTATATAAATGCCTTTAAGGTTCAGATTAATTCTCTTTTGTAGGCTTTGAGATTACACATAATCAAAAATCAGATTTGAACATTTAAATTGATATAGTTCCCTGTTTACTCCAATACCAGGGCCTTGGATAATAACTGCCCTTGAGTTTACATCCTAAATCAGAACTGTAATTAGAATTGCTGGAATATCTGCATTTCTTTTGGATCTGAAATCTAAAGCTCTAGAACTACCTGTAGACAAGTGAGCAATAGTTTCATTACCTCTGCTAATGTGTACTAAAAGCAATGGCTGAATTCCTCTTGATTAGTCCCAACTAAAATAGACCCATTAAATTAATTGTTGAGTGCTAAGTTAACACATAAATCAATACTATTGATTCATGTCTGTGTACTGTATTCAGGGCTAGCATTAACTTTTAGTAGAATGCTTGTATCAGAATATCTTTTTGACTCTGCCATGGGACCTTCAAAACCTATACGCTTCAATTCTAGCCTATCTTTGAGACCTCATCTCCTTCAACGAACTGGTGCGGGCTTGGAGATCTGCCAGGGAGGCCCTTCTCTCAGTCCCACCTTTGTCTCAAATGCAACTCATGATGAGAGAGAGGACCTTCTTGGTGCCCCCCCCCCCCGCAAGCTTTGGAATGCCCTTCCCAGAGAGATTATATTAGCCCCCACTCTCCAAGGGTTTTGAACCAATTTGAAGACTTGGCTCTTCATAAGAAAAGAACAGATTTCCTGAAAGAAGAACCAGGAAAATAAGATTATGACTATAAATAGAAGGTCAGCTGCTGTCCTCACCTTTTTGCCTTGTTTTTTTTACTCATGTTCTGTTTTGAAATGGTCATATGACTGGTCAAATAAATAAATTATTATTATTATTATTATGACTTGGCTCTTCAACAAGGTCTTTGACCTTGTTTAGGATCCCTTACTGATTATACTTGAGGACTAATGAATATTTCACCTCACACTTTATGGATTGAAACTGATTGCAGTTTGTTTATATCTGCATTTTATTGATTTTAACTAGTGAGATTTTATGATGTTATGTGGCTATTTATTTAATTCAAACATTTGTATCACGTCCTTCTTAACCCCCAAGGGGAGACTCAGAGTGGCTTACAATGGCAACAATTCAATGCCAAAACATACAAAAACTCAATACAACAGAGTAGGTAAAACATTAGGTTAAAATCCATTTAAAACATTATTATCAACCATATTGCCATATCCAAATCCGATTCAGCAACCAACGACCCAGTCCAAAGTCTGTCCATAGTCCGTTCTAAAACATTGCAATTGCTGTCAAGCCTGTTACCCAAATGCCTAGCCCCAAAACCAAGTTTTGAGCTTCTTCCTAAAGGAAAGAAGGTATGGAGCAGACCTAATTTCTCTGGGGAGCATGTTCCACAGGCAAGGGGCCTCCACCCAAGCCTCCACCCTGTCTCTCTTCATTGGAAAGTCAGGGCTGTGGCTTCCTTGATTTAATCATCCCCCCCCCCCTCTTCCTACTGATTTCTACTTTATTGGGCATTATTGTCATTTGCAATGAGTTGCATCATCTTGTGATATGACCAAAGTGTGACAATCTCAATGTAATCATAAAATCAGAGGGGTGAGAAAAACCCCAAGGTCCATTCAATCCAACCTTTGTAATGAGGGTTCATATTTTATTTGCTCCAAAATCCATTTATTTGTCTTTTCAGCAGTCCATGGTATCCATAGAACTCTTCTTTAATACCACAATTGAAATGAGTTCATTTTTCGTTATTATGGTTTGTGCTACAAGACTCTTGTGGTACATTGGATGGGAATGCATGGTTTTTGTTTATAGTAGTGGCTTAATGATGGCTTTGTACATTACTAAATTCTTATCTTTTTAGATGAAGTTGTTATATCCTAGTGTTGTGAGTTAATTAGATAATTTTGTGTTGTAATTTCATGATGTCATGGGGATGCACACAACACCTTGGGCTACATTGTATTCAAAGCAAATTAAATCTACCTATGAAGCAACTTTGGAAGGATGGAAAATTAGAAGAATGTGTGTATGTGTGTGTGTGGCAGCCAACCCTGTCAAGATCCACTATCTGGTCTGCATAAAGATCAAATAATTTGAATAATATGCAAAATTGTTTTCCTTGCTGAAAAACATACACTCTGACTGCCTGGTACAGACATAGAAAAAAACAAAAGATGGAGAAGTTGAACAAATAACAAGGTGGAGTAAAAAAAAAAAACAGCAAGGAAGGAAGAGTTGGGAAAGAGAGAAAGAAAACAGTACTTGAGTGAGAGGGACAAAGGATTTGTAAATAATAATCATATCACAAGAGAAGGACAAGTGTGAAAGAAAAAGGATTTGGATGAGAGAGAGAAGAGGGAGTGAACAGAGAGGAAAAATGATGATTTAGTAATCTGTGTACTTTCCTTAGACCCTGGAGAATCTATCTAATTATGAACTGGGTATGTAAATCTGGAGGACACCTCATTGTGCTATACACCTGGGCAAATTTTCAACACATTTTTATGAATTTGTGTGGAGACTGGAGTTGGTTGGTTTGAGAAGGGATTGAGTATGTCACATTTCAAAATGCAAGCAACAGCATACAAGGAATCACAATGGGAGGCTTGTGTTTGCAGTTTTTTGAATGTTTGATTTTGTTTCCTCTTGGAAACAGCTTTGGCACTTTCTTCTTTCACCTTGGTTAGAAGGCTCTTCAGCTCCTCTTTGCTTTTGGCCATCAAAGTGGTATCATCTGCATATCTAAGATTGATAATGTTTCTTCCAGAAATTTTAACTCCAGCCTTGGATTTGTCAAGCCCCGCATGTCGCATGCAGTTGGGGTGGGGTTAAACAAAAGGAATTGATAAATAGTCCAATTGTTGAGGGTCTAATTTATCAGTGGATGACTTGGCTAGGATCCAGGCCATACCTGGCCAAGTAGGTCAACTAGCCAACCTACTTCTCTGGACAACATCTGGGCATCTTAATGATATGAAGAGATAGTCTATCCTCCGCTGAGGAGCAACAACATGAAATTCCAAACTAGTTGTTTTTCTACACCTACAGTACTTATTATCTCTGCTAGATGTTCAATTGTGAAAACAATTTTCTGAGAAGAGAAAATGCGTAACCCTGATGGAGCACGACCGATGTTGTAATGACGCTCCTAAATGGCTTTGTAGGGGCGGCCTTTGTGCTGTTCAAATTGCCAAGATTAGTAGGCCCACTTAGAGATTATGATCTCTAGTTTCAAGCATACTCTAGGCTCATTTATGACAAGAAAATGTAATATTATTATCCACAACTGGATTCAATCAAAAGCCAACACCACTTAGACTTTTCTTTTCAGAGGACTGGGATGGCCTGGTCTCCTCCTGCATGGAGTTGCTCGAAATGTCAGATCCTCAACTGAGGCTTTGTTGCATGTCCCACTACCCCAAGGGGCCAGGTTGATGAGGAAATGAAAGGACTTTTTCAGTAGTAACACTTTGAGAGCATGTGGGCTCCATACCTTTTGAGTTTCCTGCAGGTGGTCTGGTTTGCACTATTTTAAATTGCTTTCAATCCTTAAAAACAGGATTGCCCTGTGGTAGTGTTTAACTGTATACAAATTGTACATCCCTCAACATTTACAGATGAAAATATACCTGTGGCTAAGCAAAATTAAAGAGTGGTCAAAATGGCAAGGGTATTCACACGAACTATGGGAGGCTGCAGCTCTTCCCTGAGTCTCTCCTCTTCCTCTCCTCTCTCCCTTGCTGAGTTCTCAGCGTTCAAACTATTTTACAATTTGAATTCAGTTTGCAGGGATAAAGCAAACTGAGGAGAAAGGGGGAAAGTAGAAAGTGAAGGAGAGAGAAACTGGAATATTTTTGAATCAGTTGAACAAGATAGATTAATTGGGGCTATTTCTGCAGAAACAGGACAGTTGAGGAGCATGTTGTCATTAAAACTGGTTTTAAAGAAAATTGTTTTGGATTCTTTTTTGTAACTAAAGTTTTGTTTTCAATCTTTAGTCCCTCTCCTAACAAGCTGAGAAGCAATAAACACATATTGCAACAAGCAATCTGATTTATACATATTGTCCCAACCACATGGCGAACCACTGTAGCTAGAGATCATGCCATGTGATACCATTTTCCACGTGGAATGATGCACAACAGTCTCCACATTTGATTGACCGCTATGCATAAGCTGGCCTTTAAGTCTTATTGATTTCCAAGCCTCTGATTTTCCAGTGAGCATCAAGTGGCAAACACAGTGGGAATATATGTACTGTTTCTATTAACCTGGTGCCATCAGAGGACACTAATGAAGAAAGAGGGAGCAGAATCTCGTTGAATTGGTGACACATGTTGCATCCACTCCTCTATTTCCGTGAAGGCTCACAGAAGAAATCATCCAGATCCTGGTGTAATGGGCTTGTTTATCACTTGCTCATATCTGCAAAAGCATCGTCCTATTAACTCATGTCCAGAACTACTCCTGGGGTTTGTTAATTCCTGTAAATGAGCAAAAGAAATGTGTGTCTCTCCAGGAGATATTGAACATCTGATTGACAGATGCATCATGTATATATGGACATGCTGTTGGAGGGTGCCAAAGGATCGTTGTCTGCCAGAGGAAAGTGTAGTTAATTAGCAGTTTCTCCCTAGGAAGAGACTCCCCAGTTTGGAATTGTGTGTTCAAAAATGGCAAAGACATCCAACAGCTCTGCCAGGTGAGGCTGGAGTAGATGTTGCCCTTTTGCCATGTGACTCAGGGTTGCCATTTGTCTGTGAAATAAACACATGTCTCACAGAGAGAATGAGAGAGTGGGAGCATCTACTCCCTGTTCCCTACCCAAACTCAAAGCCACACAAATGCTTTTGCAAAATCCTAGTCTTTATATAAAAGACCTCAGACCTATGTGCAGCGACACACAACTATGCATCACACATATATGACAAATTAGTTTCTTTAAAAAAATGCACCACTCTTTCAGGAATTACAAAAAATCAAGTTCAGTAGCAGTGTATATTGCAGGCACCACCTTTGAAACAACTCTGGTGTTTCTTTAGTTTATGGCATTCACTGTTGTAGGATATTGTGATGACCACTAACATCAATAGCATCTCAAAGGGATGAAGTCTAAGGAGGAATTTTGTCTCTGTATGACAGTCAAACTGTTATCCTGAAGAAGGGCTACATGGGTGCCAAGTAAGGATATAGCCAGAGCTCCTAGTGAGTATTCTGCTCCACTTACACAGTCCATACACTGACATCCACTCCATCAACACTGGCATTCATACATACCTTGTGGATTCTGGGAATTCCGTTTTAGATAAGCTGGGGAGGGCTACATTGTCCCAACTGAGCAGGGAAATGCTGTTATCTCAGATCATCTGCCTGTCAGTGAGAATAGTTATCGGAACCTGGGGTAGAGGAAGGAATTGGAGAGCTAAATGGGGATCCTGTATCTGGGCTACAAGGAGAAATGTAAGTTACTAACAGAAAAAAAGGAAATGCACAGGTGCAGAATGGGTGTTATCTGGCTTGACGGAGCTCCCGGTAACACAGTATGTTAAACTCTTGTACTGGCGGGACTAAAGACTGGCAGGTTGGAGGTTCGAATCCAGGGAGAACGAGTTGAGCTCCCTCTGTCAGCTCCAACTCCCCATGCGGGACATGAGAGAAGCCACCCACAAGCATGATAAAATACCAAAAACATCCAGATGTCTCCTGGGCAACATCCTTGCAGATGGCCAATTCTCTCACACCAGAAGCGCCTTGCAGTTTCTCAAGTCATTTCTGACACGAAAAAAAATCTGACTTAATAACAGGACATGTGAAAGCAGTCTAGGAGTCATAGTGGACCACAAGTTAAAAAGGCCAATGTAATTTTCATCTGCATCAATAGCAGAGTCTAGATTGAGAGAAGTAATAGTACCGCTGTATTCTGCTTTGGTAAATTTGGTAAGTGTTTGTTTTAGGGATACCAGGGAGCAATGAGAATTGATGATTTTGCAGTGCCCATCTCTGCACTCTCTCTATAGCAGTGTTTCCTCAAACTGTGCTCCTCCAGGTATACATGACTTCAGCTCCCAGAAATCCCAGCCACCTTGCCAGCTGTTAGGAATTGCAAGAACTGAAGTCCAAAATATCTGGAGCAGCAGAGTTTGAGAAATACTGCTCTATAGCATAGTGTTGATAGCGATGCTTTAAAGTTTTGACTTATTCTTACAGTAGTCACATGAAATAAGCAGAGAAAGAGCATGTGAACTTCATGGTTGAGGACACATCTCAGTCTTTGTCTTTCACATCAGACCAGTACACCACATTATGATTGCCTTTTAAAGATATTAAGGACAGAAGTGTAGAGGGAAAGTAATATTTGAGAGTGACCTATGCACTTACTTTCCGAAAGGTGTGAAATTCTTAGTTAAAACTAGACGAGGAACCTTGGAATTAAGTAACTCAGACCTTAGAAGCCATTATTCAGATTTAGATAGACCATAAGTTCATATATTGTACTGGTTGAACTCTAGTTACAGAAAAAAGTAGATTCGCTTTTGAATGTTTCAAGTGTTTTTCATCCAGGAAAGGTCACAGTAAAAAGGAACCTTCAAAGCAAATTGATTGAGTTCTTATGTGCCCTGGCTTCCTACCAAGTTGCTCATAAAGCAAACAAATATATTTAACCAGAAATGATGCATTTTCAGTTTGCAAAAGTAATGTCAGAAGCTGCTGCTCAACGTGTATATGTGCGTGGATACTTTTATGCAGTTGTTAGGTCAAAAGTAGATGTGACATTGTTGTTCCCCTAAACTGAAACCTCTCAATCAAGACTAAATTTACCCTATAGACCACTTCAACTACCATGGCTTAATGCTATGGAATCCTGGGAGTTGTAGTTTTAGCCTTCTCTGCCAAAGAATGCTGTTGCCTCACCAAAGTATAAACTTCAGGATTGCATAGCATTGCACCATGACAAATGATCAGGAATGTGAAACTACATTAGTTTTACAGTGTAGATGCACCCTTAATTTGGAAAGATAAACTTGTTCCCTCCATAGTTCCATAGTCAGAAGGTCTTGCCGCTTGGCTATTCATTAATACATGCTTATATGGTGGTCAACTTAAATTAGTAGTTCCCAACCTGTGGTCTATGGACCACCAGTGATCCACAAAAATGGAAATATGGGTTGCTGTAAAGTTTTCAAGCAGTATGGCCATGTTCCAGGAGCATTCTCTCCTGATGTTTTGCCTGCATCTATGGCAGGCATCCTCAGAGATTGTGAATGCTCCTGGAACATGGCCATACTGCCAAAAAAACTTACAGCAACCCAGTTATTACAGCCATGAAAGCCTTCGACAATACAATGAAAATATGGTCCATGGCCTCACCATTACTACACCATTGAGTCAAAACTATGTGGCAATGAGAACTCAAACTACAAGAGAGGAGATTCCATCTGAACATTAGGAAGAATTTCCTGACTATGAGAGCCGTTCAGCAGTGGAACTCTCTGCCCCGGAGTGTGGTGGAGGCTCCTTCTTTGGAAGCTTTTAAGCAGAGGCTGGATGGCCATTTGTCAGGGGTGATTTGAATCCAATATTCCTGCTTCTTGGCAGGGGGTTGGACTGGATAGCCCATGAAGTCTCTTCCAACTCTTTGATTCTATGATTCTATGTGTGACCCTCTGATAATGCTGAGGCAACATGGATGTCAGGAGGGGAGAGGCTGACTATCCATGAAAGATTACTACTACCACATCAGCTCTAGATTATTAAATATGGTTTTCTGTGGGTGAGCGGATGGTGAACCATGGATGGCATATGTTCTGTATCAGAAACTAGAGCTCATGTGGTCTATCCAATGCAATTTTCTGAATCGGCACCCCAAATAACAAAACTGAATTTATAGTTGACCAAAAACTGATTTGTAACCCTTTTGGTACTAATGTTGGAGTGTGGTCCCTGGTCAAAAAAAAGCTTGGGAGCCACTGATTTACATGACTGTATTTTCCTGGCCCACATCTTTTTAAAACCACAATATGATTCCTTTTCAGTGCCATGGTTACGCTTTTGTATCTGATGAATATTTCTTTTTCTCTGGAGGTCATGCTCCTTTTTTCCTGGGAAGCACGATGATCTCAAAGGACAGCTCCCTCAGCACAGGGACAATGGGAATATTTCCTCTCTCTCCCTCTGCTTTGGCCACCCACCCACCTAGTCTCTCTTTCGCTTTCTTTTCTTCCTTCCTGCTTCTTTTTATTTTGAAAGTAAAAAACAGATTCAAGAGTGAGTACAGCATGTTCTCCACTGAATGCTAACTAGTTCAGGGACAGTCCCTTGTTTACTGAACCTAGAGAATAATTCTCACAGAACCAGGAAAAATAGCTGTTTGATCAGTAGATATGTATCGTGGCTAAGGTGTGCTATTATAATAACCATAATTCAGCCAACATCCATTATGTTTTCCACTTTTTTTCCATATCATCATTTTGATCAGTGAGTGGCAGCCAAACCTAATGTCCTGAGGCAAATCTCCCATTTGAGTGAACCATTTGCATTTGTAGGAAATCCTTTCTTCAGGCTTGAATTGCCCTGGAACCTACTTCTCCGTCAGTTCTTGTGGGTTTTTTCGGGCTATATGGCCATGTTCTAGAGGCATTTCTCCTGACGTTTCGCCTGCATCTATGGCAAGCATCTTCAGAGGTCTGCTGGAGCTGGGAAAAAGGGGTTTATATATCTGTGGAATGACCAGGGTGAGACAAAAGGCTTTTGTAAGTTCTCCGTGTTTCTAAAAGTCCATTATACTTCTCCAGCACCACCTTTGGAATGACTTGCACTCTTCTCCTGCTTTATGCTTTCACCCATATGCATAGAAATCAGAAAAATCATGGTCTGGATAAGCCTGATTTTGAGGTGTTCAAGGATCTGTCTTCATGCCTGCAGATATTATGGAACCTCCTAAATACAAAGAAACCATCACTTTATTTTGAGTGTCCTAGTTTCACTTCAAATGTGATAGGCACTCAACCACTTCAGTCTTTCATGAGAGGGAATGATGTGTAATGGCTACTTGTACATTTGTGCTTTTTGCCAATTTGTGTAATAATCTCCATCTAAACCATCTAGAAATCGAGCAAATGAAGCAATGAAGTGAACTGCTCCTGGTTCATCCCTTTGAGTAACAACCAAAAAAAAATGGAAAGCAAGCACAACAAGAAGGAACATTCTAACCCAACTCAGCCCATGTTCTGCTAGTTTATTTTTTATTATTTATTTTTCCTTGCATCTATCACCTGATGTGGTGCAGCCTATTCCACCATTTTAGATTTTTACCACATCTATCTGTGTTTAGACTTAATCATTCTAAGTTCCTGACTTTGCTGACTTTAGATCACAGGTGGTGAGTTGACACTAGGATTTTAGTAGGAACTCTGCATGCTTTAACACTGGGAATCCATTTTACTTAGGATCAAACTGCATGAGCATACCATCCAATATTTGACAAATGAAAGCCAGGACACAAGGTATTATAAAGGAAGAACAAACTAGGAAATGCTGTCACAGGTTTGCATTTGCTTGAGCCAACTGGAAAGGTCGACTTCACCTTCTCTCCTCCCAATTAAGTTGAGTGAAAACTACTGTTGCACTTTGAACTCAGTTTGCAGCAAATTAAATAAGCTGCAGAGAAAAGGGGAGAGTATGAAAACTGACAGAAACTGGGACATTTTAAAGGGGTTTGAACAAGTTCCAGTGGTTCTCAACCTGTGGGTCCCCAGATGTTTTGGCCTTCAACTCCCAGAAACCCTAACAGCTGGTAAACTGGCTGGGATTTCTGGGAGTTTTAGGCCAAAACACCTGGAGACCCACAGGTTGAGAAGCACTGAATTAGAGGATGGAGGATTGAGACTGTCCCTGCCAAATTTTGACAACTGGAAGAAATGCACGAAGTGGTCAGGGATCTCTCTGTAAGTAAAGTTCTCTTATGTGGTAAAAGATCTGTGTTTGATGTGGCACATGTTTACCTCTTGCACATTAGCTGACTTCATTTTGTGTTTGGTCACTGGGAGGTAAACACGCTTCATTTGCAAGGCTAATTGCTCAGGTATGAAACTGTCGGAAACCCAGTGCTGGAAAATTAACATGCTATCAGCTTCTAATTTTGAGCCACATGCCTTCTGTAGTTTGACTTGCAGATGGTTAAAGGCATGTTTCTGCATACTCAAGACTGAAAAAAGAATCCAATTGTGGTTCTTCTGGCACAGAATGTTTTACACAATTGGACGGCCAGCAGTTGTTTTGAGTTTCAAACAGGAATTGCCTAGTCTGGAGAGATTAGGAAATGAATCAGTTATTTTGTGTGAAAAATACATGTTCAGCTATGAAGCTCTGGCCCTTTCTTAAACATCCAGGTAGACTACATCTGGTTTGCATTTATTACTAAAGAAGCAACAAATACAATCATATGATGCAAATTTTGTGTACACAATTGTACTATGGATAGAGAAGGCATTCTTATTAATAAAGGGTGCTTTTTAAACTAATTCATTGACAAATTTATTCAGTTCAAGAAAGATTGTTAGTGAAAATATCCTAATCATATTTCAAGTTCTTTTAGCTAAAATGTCAGATTCTTGTCTTTTGTTAAAATTTTATGATTTATATTTGAAAATCCCCCCCCCCCCTTTGGTGGCACAGTGGATTAAATCGCTGAGCTGCTGAACTTGCTGACCAAAAGGTTGGTGGTTCAAATCCGGGGAGTGGGGTGAGCTCCCACTGTTAGGCCCAGCTTCTGCCGACCTAGCAATTTAAAAACATGCAGATGTGAATAGACCAATAGACACTGTTTCTACAGGAAGGTAACAGTGATCCATGCAGTCATACTGGCCACATGACCTAGGAGGTGTCTACAGACAATGCCAACTCTTTGGCTTAGGAATGGAGAGAAGCACCACCTCCCAGAGTCAGACACGACTAGACTTAAAGTCAGGGGAAACCTTTACCTTATATTTGAAAAAGTATACAACTATGCTCTTGACATCTGGAAATGCATTCAAGTCTAGGAAAAATGAATGAAACCTTGATATTATGAAAAGTGGACACCAAAAAGTACAGCTGTTTCCATGCATGACTTATTTTTAATAAGTTCACAAAGTTGGGTGGGACAGGGTTGCTGGTGAAACTCTGGGAACTGCAAAGAAAATGGGACTCAGAGATTTTCAGATCAGTAGTTTAGACAATTAACTGGGCTTTAGTATGTACATTCTGCCATGGTTATTTGTGTAAACCATGTCTTTGGATTTAGCATGCAGAGACATGTTCATAAACTTCAAATCCCAGGCTTGGATGCTTCTGTGCCAAAGGGGATTTGCTTCTAGGATAAGGGAAAGTGGGTGAGAGGGAGGGAGGTTGAATTGTTTTCTATTTCACATGTGGAAGAATGACCCACTTTGCTTATTTATGGCTGGTATTTGGGGATGTTGAAAAAGATGAGAATAGGTGTACATCCGCTGAAAAGCCTTTCCTGGATTTGTTGCGTAAATTTTGTCTTTACTTCATGCAGAAATAATCTTCAAACTCCCTGGGTTCTGAAGCAAGACATCTGAAGCTCGCCATGTAAATACACAAAGCCTTAATATTCATAAACACTCTGAGGACTGTTTTTTATCTCAATCATATGCTTAGACAGCATTTACTCTCCCTCCCCCCAATCCTGTTTATATATCCTTTATAATCTAATGTAAAGCTTCCGGGAAAACCTGTACACAGTAGAGGGGATTGTTTGAAATGAAGTGAGTGCAGGGAATGCGAACAGCAGGTCGCGTGGCCCCTTTGATTTGGAGATAAGCTTGCAGCGTAAGTCACTGCTAGCATTCGGAGATTGTGCAAAGCACATTAATCTCTCCAATGGAGGGCTTGGAATTGATTTTTGAAAGATCTCTGTAAGTATAGTGTGGTGGGCATTTGCTGACAATGAAGGCAGCATTCTGTTGATGGCTTATGCTAGAGATACCCCCAGTTAACACAAGTGTATGTCTTTTTTGAGAGATTGTGCAAGGAGTAGGCAGTGCCTCCTTATGCAGTGCCTCTCTCCTGGTTTACAAAGACAAGCAGGGGCTCATAAATGCAGCTCCAGTTTCCAACCAGTGCTTCATCATCATAACAACAACAACAACAACAACAACAACAACAACAACACTTTATTTATATTACACCCTATCTCCAGAAGGGGACACAGGGCAGATCACAGCACACATACACGGCAACCAAAGTCTTCCCAACCATGGAACACAGAGCAGCATCAACCTTTGCTAGGGTTTCCTGGAAGCACTGTTTTGTACCCGATAATGTATATTTGTTTGGAGACTAAATGCTTGATCCTGTGTCAGGGTGATAGAAGGTGCCCCAATTCTCAAATTTGAATATGAGTACCTGCTGCACTCTTGCTAGACCAACCACAAGCATTGGGTATGTTTTCTGCTGCCCTGGAGACTAGAGTGTGGAACAATGGCTTAAAACTACAGAAAAGGAGATTCCACCTGAACTTTAGGAAGAACTTCCTGTGAGAGCTGTTCAGCAGTGGAACTCTCTGCCCCAGCCGGAGTGTGGTGGAGGCTCCATCTTTGGAAACTTTTAAACAGAGGCTGGATGGCCATCTGTTGGGGGTGCTTTGAATGCGATTTTCCTGCTTCTTGGCAGGGGGTTGGACTGGATGGCCCACGAGGTCTCTTCCAACTCTATGATTCTATGTATGTAGGAAGAAAAGAGACAACACAGGGGCACTCTTGCCCAGAATACTTCTGAGGATGGAGAATGGACAGATCAGAGAGAAATATTCCTTCTCGTGAGTAAAATTGTCCAGAGTAGAAATTCTATCTGTAAGCAAATAATAAGGCCTGACCAATTGTTGACAGACTTAAATAATTAAATCTAAATGCAGAGACTACATTGGCTATATTGCAGAGCACAATATAGCCATTGAAACTCTATTAGTTTGAGGCAGAACTTTGATCTATCCCCCCTCAAGTATTATTTTCATCCCTGGAAAAGTGGAAGAAAGAAGTCCCGTCCTCCTCCAAATAAGGGCAAAAGTTCTCTTTTGAAAAATTTCCACCTAGAACTGGATTAAGCACATTCATCTGCTAGCACTTTTTGCAAGTATTGCGTAGGAGGTGTTGTGAAAGTTCCCTGTGTGGTGTTGTTTCTCTAGTAGCATATTTACACAGGCATGCCATTACTGGATATTATGATCACTGAGTGAATCACTTACCTGTTTAATTCATGTCCTAGTACACAGAGACGTACAGCGATCTGTACTTGATGGAAAACTTTGAACGTAAAGCTAATTTCTCCCTAAAACAACCCCCTCAAATATAAGCTCTCAATTCAGACTGTCATCGGATGTACTCCTGAACAACAAAGTTTTCCTATACATAGAGATGCCCCCTTTCTTTTACATTTATTTGAAAATTTATCCGAAACATTTGTATTCCACCCTTCTCACCATGCAGGGGACTCAGCATATATACAGCAAACGTTCAATGGCGGGACGTATATCCACTTTAAAATCATTTGCTTAAAAACCATCTCAGGACACCATTCTATTATACATGTGTGTATTTTCTCCTCACTAAGAAAGATCAAGGGGGCTTTCTAGATTTTTCAATGAATTCCATTTCAGAACTTTTTTTAAAAAAAAAGAATACAAAATTGGAATTTTGTACAAAATACATCAACGGTCAAATATAATTTTTTCAAAGAGAAACACAGTCAATTAGCACAAGATGCAGCTTTTGCATTAACAACATATCATCAAATCAAGTTAGAAAATACAAATAAATAAAATTGAAAAAGGCAGAATAAGACTTTTATCAAAGATTTAACAATACAATGAAAAACTGCTGGTGACTTTCTACTGCTGTGCTATAGTGAGAGTGTCCTAGCCTACTGCATCTGTGTGTGGTTTGGTAACTGCACAGTGGCAGATATGAAGGCATTCCAAAGGGTCACCACAACTGCACAGAGAATCATTGGTTGCCCTCTCCCCTCTTTGGAAGGACTTTATAAGTCGCGCAGCCTTAGGATGGGCTCGGAGCATTCTTAAGGATCTGTCTCACACAGAATATTCTTTTTTTTAAAAAAAAATATTACCATATGGCGGATGGTACAAGGTGCAAAAACAAGGACAAACAGACTGAAAGATAGCATTTATCCTAGAACTGTAACTATATTGAACTCTAAGGTTTCACTTTGATGGCTATGCGATAGTGGTTGGAATGTGGAGGGATCAGTGTGTTGTTTTTGTGATATGTGCTGGGGAAAGCATTTAATCCAATGGTTCTCAACCTGGGGGTTGGGACCCCGCGGGGGGGGGGGGGTCGCGAGGGGGATGTCAAAGGGGTCGCCAAAGACCATCAGAAAACAGTATTTATTGTTGGTCATGGGGATTCTGTGTGGGACATTTGGCCCAATGCTATCCTTGGTGGGCTTCAGAATGCTGTTTGATTGTAGGTGAACTATAAATCCCAGCAACTACAACTCCCAAATGTAAAGGTCTATTTTCTCCAAACTCCACCAGTATTCAACATTTGGGCATATTGAGCATTTGTGCCAAGTTTGGTCCAGATCTATCATTGTTTGAGTCCACAGCGCTCTCTGGATGTAGGTGAACTACAACTCCAAAATTCAAGGTCAATGCCCACCAAACCTTTTCTGTTGGTCATGGGAGTTCTGTGTTACAAGCTTGGTTCAATTCCATCTTTGGAGAAGTTCAGAATGCTCTTTAATTGTAGGTTAACTATAAATCCCAGCAACTACAACTCCCAAATGACAAAATCAATCCCCCCAACTCCATCAGTATTCAAATTTGGGTGCATCGGATATTTGTGCCAAATTTGGTCTAGTGAATGCAAATACATCCTGCATATCAGATCTTTACATTATGATTCATAACAGTAGCAAAATTACAATTAAGAAGTAGCAATGAAAATAATTTTATATTTTTGGGTCACCCCAACATGAGGAACTGTATTAAGGGTCGTGGCATTAGGAAGGTTGAGAACCACTGATTTAATCTCATCATACAATATACAATGACAATAAAGTTATTCTATTCTAAATTATATTTCTCCACTATATACACCCCTATTATAAATGTAATTTGCTTGTTATATACATTAGAACTCAGCACGCGAAAAAAAACAGATATGGTAGCATCATGTAGGCTTCTTCCAGATCCAGGTGGAAGAGGTGCATTGCCAACCAGAGCAACATTCACTTTCTATTAGTTCATTTACTGCCCCTTATGGTTCTCTAGGAGACTCCTGTGGTGCAATGGGTTAAACCCTTGTGCTGGCAGGACTGAAGACCGACTGGTTGCAGATTCGAATCCCGGGGAGAGCACGGGTGAGCTCCCTCTATCAGCTCCAGCTCCCCATGCAGGGACATAAGAGAATCCTCCCACAAGGATGGTAAAACATAAAAACTCTTGTGCGGGCAGGATTGCTGACTAAAAGGTCGGTGGTTCAAATCCGCGGAGCAGGGTGAGATCTTATCTGTCAGCTCCAGCTTCTTATGCAGGGGAATGAGAGAAGCCTCCCACAGAATGGTAAAACATCCAGGCGTCCCCTGGGCAACGTCCTTGCAGACGGCCAATTCTCTCACACCAGAAGCAACTTGCAGTTTCTCAAGTGATTATGATTAATATTACAATTATCTCACTACACCTTCCTTCAACTTTCATTTCAACGTTTGGCAATCCGTCCCTTCTATAATGCTTCTATTTATCCATATTTTTTGTTATCGTCTGTTACCATGGGAACTCATTTGGAAAATATACCAAAAGATAAAAATAAATAAATAGCTTGATAATTGAAAGCTGGAGAGGGGGGAAATCTTGGTATTAGGTAAAACCTGTGCCTTCTTGGTATTCGTGTGTGCTTCCTCCTCCTCGTTCTGAATGTATTTGTTTATTTCGTCGCTACATCTATGAGCAGTATTTCAAAAGCTGGCCAAGAAAGTATCTATAAATGCCGGTGCTGCGGGGGAGGACAATTACCCTGCGAGATTTTCAAGGCAGATATTAGCAAGCGAGTGTCTCTCTTGGGGGAAGTCTCATTTGGGATGCAAGATCCAATGGCTGTGGCTGTAATCATCTGATCTCGTAGAGTCAATCCCGGAGCAGCTGTAGTAAAAGGGGAGGCATCATACTCCAAGGGATGCTTCGTGATGCTCGAAGCAGCTACACAGACACACACACACATCATGCTATTAAATACAGCGTGTTAGCGGGCTCTGCTGTTATAGTTGAGGAACCACCTGCACACAGAAGCTGTATTATTTCTGCCAAGGCTAAATGCTGTCAGGATGTATCACTAGTGATCCGAGATAAGATGAAAAGCGTGGGGCTTCTTCCAGCTTTCAAGAGATTCCAAAGGAGCAGCTGCAGAGATTTGCAAGCAACGCATTTTTACAATTCTGAATAGTGGCACCTCCAGAATCTGGCTGCCTTAAGAGTACTTCTGGCATTTCTCAGCTATTCTTCTGAGAGGCAGAGATGAATCTGTGTTAGTGGGACGAACGGTAGGAGAAAAGGGTGTCTGTCTACATGCAAAGAACTTTTCTCTCTTTGGAAACAGAAGCTGATCTTTTGGGATGGAAACAAGCAGAGAGGCAAAAGGCAGCTCGTGTGGCTTTGATTCCTGCTTGTGACCTGGCCCACAAGCCGCCAACCCTTTTGGTCTCAGGACATAGTAGACTTTGCCAAGAAAAATTTAAAAAACCTCAAAAACCTCCAGTAAACCCAAAGAAAAAGACAATGGTACAAAACGTCATCTTGATTTTCTTCCGCAGGCGACTGAGCCAAAGACCTGCTGTTGAAGAGCTAGAAAGAAGAAATATCTTGAAACGTAAGTATATTTGAGTACAAAATTTATGTTTCCCACATGAAGCAATGTTGATAAGCAGTATAATTTCCTCTTTTTATGTGGTTTGTATTTCTAGAAGGCTGGTGGGTAATGCAATGTGATGTTTATTCTTAGAATGTATCTTTTATCAGCAGGAGCATCCATAAGGACCATGGTTTAAATTAGTCTGTATTTTATGCTCATCCACTTGATATTAGCAGAAAAATCATCTATCTCATGGTGTCTAAAGTGGTTTAAATTCTTCACATCATTTGGTTTCACAACACAGCTTTGAAGTATTCCAAAATTATTCCCATTTTATTACTTTAGAACTGAGGCCAAAGGCAAGTTGCTTGTCCAAGAACTCCCTTAGCATCTGTTGCAGAAATGGTCAGCTTTGACTTCAAATGCCAAAACAATTTCTTGGTGTCTTTCTAGAAATTGTTTGGAAAATATTTTTGTTTTCATTTCTGACTCAGTGTAACAGTGATCTGGAGTGAGGTTTTTTTGGAACTACAAAAATGTGTGTGTGGCATGCATTCCAGTTCATACTTTTAAAAGTGAAATGTGGAGACACCCAATCAGAAAAGTGAGTTTTCCGATGCGCAGACTAATTGCAGAACACTGACTTTTCTATGCCAACATAAATCATGAAATAAGACCATGAAAAACGTGTCACAGTATTATTATGCATGCATTATATTCTGTATTGCCATCAAATTTCAGTTGACGTAAAATTGGAGAGCAATTCAGGAGGCTATACTCAAGCAAAGTGCATGTCAGAAGTTCAAAAATGATCTTAGTAATATCAGTGAATTTTCTCAGGATTACAGCTTCTGAACATTTCATAAAACATCTCTGTAGAACATATGGCACAAGGCTTTATCTTGTTGACCTCATGAACAGTGAGGGCCTATCACCTGATTTTTGCAGATTGAAGACATGAAATGCATCTACACAATAGAATTAATGCAGTTTGACATGACTTTTACTGCCATGGTTCAACACTATGAAATTCTGAGAGCTGCAATTTACAAGGTCTTTAATGTTTTCTGTCAACAAGAGTTGGTACCTCACCAAATTAATGCAGTTTAACATGATTTTAACTGCTATGGCCCAATGATATGGAATCATGGGAGCTGTATCCCATGATTCCATAGTATTGGGTCCTAGAAGTTAAAGTGGTGTTAAACTGCATTAATTCCACAGTGTAGATGTAAATGTCCTGAGCACATTTCCCTGCAATTTCCCAGATTCAGTGGAACTTCTCTCTGAGTAAATGTGCAATGATCAGGGTCATCCTGATTTGTCCAAACCCTGCCATTGTTTTCATGGCTATTGCTAGAGAGAATCTGACATCTTCTATGAACTCATTGGTGTCACTTTCTTGCATTCCCATCCTCATCCTTCCCACCATTTGCAATATGAAGGCAAAAAAATTAATGAATATAAGCCAGCATAGTCAACACTGAACTCCTCGGTTGTGCAGTTCAAAAGCTTGACCTGGGTGAATATCCATTGCAAAAAAATCAGTTAGCACCCTTCTTGCTAAATTAAATATGTGAGAAGATTCTGTGTGTGCTTTTGGAAAGATAGATTGCAAAGAGGATTGACAAAGTTATACTACTTCTTATGCACATGTGTAAACTAGTGTAACATACCATAAGGATTCATTTTGGTGAACTACTGCAATAGGGTTTATTTGTAGTTCTCCATAAGTTTTTAGACTGCCACTCCCATTGGCCTTAAATAGAAGAATAATTGGCAAGAGTTAATGGGAGTTATAGTTCAATAACATCTGGAAGTCTGAAAATGGTTCACCCTCCATTCTCCAGTACTCCACTCTCCAGCAAGCCTGGGGTAACTGGATCAGGGCAGCCAGTTTTCCCAGGAGTTCCTCCGGAGATAACAAGTCAAATGTAGTTTGAGAGTGCCCAGATGTCATTTACAGACAAAACCTGTAGTTTCCTCTGAATTTACTCCCATGGGAAATCCAACTGCTGAGTTTAATTTACTTTTTCTATTTTCCAATCAAAGTTCCAATTCCTGTCCATGAAAGATGGGCCACCAGCCAAATGATCATGCTGGTGCATTTAGATGCCTCCTAGCTGACAGCGCCAAACAAACCCTATTTAAAAAGCAGTAGCAGGTAGCAAGGAAGAAAAGTACTTCTGCTGGTCCATCCTTGCGCAGGATTATGCAGGCCACAAGCCTGACTGAATTACTAACAGCCAAGTTTGTAGAAGTCACACTTGTGAACTACAACTTCCAGGATTCCATAGTTGGTATTGCCTTGTGCTAGAATTATTCTGAATGTAGTAGTTTGAGAAGGTAAATTTTGCAAGCTCTGAGTAGTAACCACTTGTATTGCCATAACAGAAGGATCATAGTTAGGTGGTAGAGTACCAATTGTGTTGCATGCAAAAGACTTAAAGTTCTGTTCTTATTAAACACTGTAAATTTGCTTTGAAACCCAAGTAAGCCACTGACAGAATAGATCCAACTAGGTGGGCAGACACTCTGCTTCTATGTATGATGGTTTTTCCCTTTCTATTACATGTTGGCTACATCCCACATAAATACCAACAGAAAGCTTTGTATTGATTTTTGAGAGAACTGGTTTGAAATGTTGCCTTATAGAAATAGAAGTAAGGTAAAGTGGATCTCTAGGTTAGAGGGCACCTTTAATGCTAATAATGCTTACAGCAAATACAAACAGTGGTGTGTGTATGGGTGTGTGTGTGTATACACCTGTGTGCTTACAGCAGCCTCATGAATTTCATAGGATTTTTATAGATAAGACATACTCAGAGGTGGTTTTCCAGTTTCTTCCTCTGAAATAACGTAATATTATTGAGTGGTCTCCCATTCAAGTACTAACCAGGACTGACCCTGCTTAGCTTCCAGGATCAGACTGTATCTTGTGGCTTTAGGATATTCAGGCTCCCCCTAGTGGTCAAAGTCATTTAAAACTATTGCATTCAAAGTTTGTACACCTCTTTTAAGAGCCAGGATACTGTTGCTGAATGCTAAGCATTATTTAGTGACTCTCATCTCTGCATCTACTTTGCACTTGGTCCAGATATTTCTGAGTATTTAAATGGAGTACCCTAGGCATCTTCTGGGCTGTAGGTACTTGGAGGATACTGTGGTACACATTTAGTTCTGACTGCTCTTTCCTAGTTCTGATTCCTATAAGTATGATGCCTCTAAAATGAGCTGCAGCACTCATGAGTATATTGCACTGGGAAGTAGGGATTGATTTGAGTTATATCTGTCTTTATCTCCCACAGAATGGTGAAAGTTGTAGTCCAAATCAGTAGGAAGGCATTATTGTGAGGCACACTGGCCTAGGCAGAAATGTGCCATGGAACAAGCCAGTATTATCATTGGCTAGTACTATATACAACTACTATAGGCACCAAGTTGCCTTCCACTCCTCAGTTTAGCCCAGTTCACAGTGGTAGACCTCGAGGTCTATCACTATATCTATGATTTTATCCTTTCAAAACTGGAGGTGTCAGGAACTGGCTCTGGGGTCTTCTGCATGCAACACATTTGTTAACCAGTGAACTATAGTCCTTCCAAGTCTCTCCCTGCAAGTGGAACATCACAGTGCAGTCACTGCCAAAGAGCAAATCCTTCACTTACTCAACATATCCTACACAGTTGAAGCTAGTAAGAGCCACAACCTGCCTGAGAAATATCCTAAGAGATTCCATCTGAACATGAGGAAGAACTTCCTGACAGTAAGAGCCGTTCAGCAGTGGGACTCTCTGCCCCGGAGTGTGGTGGAGGCTCCTTCTTTGGAAGCTTTTAAACAGAGGCTAGATGGCTATCTGTCAGGGGTGATTTGAATGCAATATTCCTGCTTCTTGGCAGGGGGTTGGACTGGATGGCCCATGAGGTCTCTTCCAACTCTTTGATTCTATGATTCTATGATTTGGCGTGTAACATTTCTTTTTTAAATGTCTCCTTTTTAACATGAAGAGTTCTTAGACTCCTTTATGTGATCAGGCTAGTTAAGTTCGTAGTCTAGCATTTTTTTTCTTTTGTCCAAATGTAACACCAATCAATCCCTGTGTGCCCTGGCAATTCTTTCAGTGTCATGGCTAATTTAGAAACCTTGTCAAGGGAGAGAAGGTGTAAATTACACTCTTGTGTTTGGCACTGTATAGCTGGAAGAGTTGTCTCATTAAGATTGATGGGACCTAAAACCAGACACTTAATTATTAATGGACACAAGGGCAGTCAGAGCCAGGCTGCTATTACAGCATTTGCTCATTTTCCTTTTTGCCCTGTATAATTGTGATACTATAAATCCCTGTCACAGCATACAGTCTTGCATTAGGTAATGTTTCTCTTTCAAGGGGTAGCTCTGTATCTCAAGGACAAGCCGCAAAGATGAGCAAGCCTTTGCTATTTACAACATCAGAAGCCATTTGTGGGTGTTCCATTAGACTAAGGATGGGTTTGTGCACTATTGATGCAGTGTGGTTGCAGTTCTCCTGAAGAAGTATCTCATGCTACTCTCAGAATGTCTGAGTAACATGTCAGTGTAAAAGCCTGTGCTGTCCACTGAACTATTGCCCCTTCTGGGTGCACATGTGAATGTAGTTTGCCCATGCCTGGTTAAGACCCAGACGCAGTACAAGTGCTGCACATAGATACAAATGTAGTCATCTTACTTTCATTCCTAGTTCATGCATTATTGGTATCTTCTCAAGTGGATTTGGCAGCTTCTAACTAATACAATGAAGGGCTTGGGCAGATGAGGTGGGTTACCACTTCACTGCCAAGGAGGCGTGGTGCTAGAAAGGAATGTCCCATTCATCCTGATAGTCCCGAATCTCCATCTCTAGCATCTCCAGGCTAGGAAAACTATTGTTTTAAGCCCTGGAGAGCTCTTGTGCCAATCAGTGTCAGGAGAATAGAGGGATGGATACTCTGACTCATCAGAAGGCAGCTGTATACACATACGTGAATGTATGCCTGTGTGAGTGTATTTATTTATTTACCTTATTTGTATACTGCCCTTCTCAGCCTGCAAGCGACTCAAGGCAGTTTACAGACACCAACAATTCAATGCCCACAAAAGCATAAAATACAATTAAAAACATTAACATATAATATAAGAACCGATAAAAACATATAAAGGCATTCACTTGTGTGTGTGTTTTGTATGCTTACTTTTGTACATACAGATACATGTATACACACACCATGATGCCATGGAAGCAAAAAAATTGACATCCTGGCTAAGGCAATATCATTCATATTCAAGTTCATGTCTAGGCAGCTTACTGTCAAGACAGCCGGGATTTAAGTCTCTCCAATTACAACGTGTCTCCTAGCAGCTACTGTCCTTCCATAAATAGCACCATGTGCCTGCCTCCTTTCATAGTGTGCAGTAGATGGCAAAAAATAGAGAGATGGATTCTAAAAATACCCATCTCTTTTTTTCTCCCAAGCAACATCTTTTATGCTTGTTAGCCTACTGAAGGAGACAGAATCTTATGTCAGATTTAATGCAGAAAATAGCCCCCAGCCACATGGGACTACAATGCGCAAATCAGGATTGCCCTTCTCTCCCTTTCCTTTCCTTTTCCCCCCTCCTAATCCCCCCACCCAAAAGATGTTTAAAGATCTTTCCCGTTGATTCCTTCTCCTTTGAGGTTGCAAGCACACATCTTAATTTAGCAACAGCCAGCCCTTGAAATAGAAAAATCTATTGAGTTGTATCCCAGGGCGAAGGATATATTTCACACAATGTTACAGCAGCCGTGTCTATTTTTAGCACCAGCATGTATGAGTTATCACAGCTTGAATGCTAAGTTACGGTATACGAGAGCAGAAAGCAAGCACGCTTTAGGTTAGCAGAGCATCTCAGTAAGAGAAGGAAGAGAAGGGAAGCCCTCCCTCCCTTCATCTCTTTGCAAATACATTAAGGATCTATAATAAGATTGGCACAACTTGAATATTAGAAGGCAAAGGAATGCGTGGGAGTTGATTGCTGGCTATTGTTATAAATTAATCAACAAAATTACGGGAGCCTGGCAGAGTAAGAGTACAAGGAACGTGTGTTCCCTGAAGCAGCTGCTCTACGATGTTCCAGCTCGTAAGGGCAGCACGGATGACTCAGACAGAGATGTGGCATCGCAAAGCGATCATTTAGACTTCTAAAAGTCTATCGATCCTCCCTCCCCCCTCCCCCCAAAAGCACTCCTCATTGTCCTAATAGAGGAATGGGATTGGTTGCTTTGCCATTGTTGAAGCCCACTATAATTGGCTGTTGGCAAGAGGGCCGGAGAGATTGGCATCCGCATGCCCCTGCTGCTAAGGAGCGTGTGATGCTTTTGGCAGACGACCAGGCAAAGGTGGGCTGTGTAGTGAGCTGGTAGCGTGGAGCGAGACAAGAGAGACATACACACAGACTGATTGACTGACTGATTGTGAGAAATTGAGGGCGAGAAAGAAGATTAAGAGCAACTAAGTTGGCCTTGATGAGGAAAGTCATCTCTCTCTTCATATTTTCTGCAGAAAGGAATGACCAAACAGAACAGGAAGAAAGAAGAGAGATCAAGCAGAGGCTGACAAGAAAGGTAAGCACTTCCTACATATTCCCTATCTTGATCAAATATATGTTTTGCACAGGATTAATAACAGTTTTTTTGCAGCAAAGCATGGTTATAGCAAAAAAAGAAAGCACATCCTGGTTATGTCATCTCAGCTGCGCAAGCGTGCGGAGAGACCTGTGGGTGGGGACCCATAACTACACTCCCCCCCATCCACAAGTCAATGCAGATTAAATTGCACTGTGCCCTGGACATTGTTCAGCCAATGTGAGGTCCTGTTGTTGCTTCATTGAGCAGAGTTGCTGATTACTTTTGCTGGGCACTGCCCTGAAGCACGTGAAAGTTTAATGCAGATTCAACAGGTCTTAAAGGGATTGCATCTGCCCAACTTTAGCTGAGCTACATTGGAGCTCCCCATCAAATCCCTTTGGGGAGATGGTGGTGGAGTATAAAAATAAAGTTATTATTATTATTATTATTATTATTATTATTACTTAACAATAAATGTAGCAATCAAGATAAGGGAGGCAGTGTCTGTACTCACCTACTCAGTTATTTACTTTCCCTGTATACTTCTTGCTACAGTAGCAGTTCCTTTCCATTGGCAAGAGGTCCACAGCAAGCTCTGCCTGCAGAATAGCAGATGTATTGCTATCTGACATTCTTCAGTGCATATTCTTTCCTGTTTGAATCTGTTAAGAATAGACCTGTTGCTGTACCATCCTCTGCTTGGCTGAGCTCATCCCTAAAGCTCTATGCACACAGCTAAAGACTATAGATTTGCCTCAAATTCACAAAACACTGCAACCACGTGTCTGCAGTACCTGAGTCAAGGGGAAATACCCTAAAGCTCAGCAGCTATTTGTTTGAGTTTCTAAATATATATCTCTAACAAGCTCAGTTTGATGTTGAATT
Source organism: Anolis sagrei (assembly GCF_037176765.1). Lineage (NCBI taxonomy): Eukaryota > Metazoa > Chordata > Lepidosauria > Squamata > Anolidae > Anolis > Anolis sagrei. The sequence continues at coordinate 229,748,371 of NC_090024.1, forward strand.
TCTGGTAATCAGATATATAAAGCATTTCTATGCCAGTAACCAGGATTATTGGCATGACAACAGTCCTCAGAGTTTCATTCAGTTCCTCGGGTAAGAAATGCAACCTTAGTAGAAGCTCTAAATATAGTTTGGCATTAAAAATGAATTGCACATGTTTCTTGAAATGTCTCTCTGAATGCATCTCCAAGATTCATTCACAAGATGTACAGAGGAGAAACAAAGCTCACCCGTTTCACACTGGACCTTGAAAAAGAAGCTCCCCGTGCATCCAGATCCCACAGCACGTGTTTAGTATCCATGAGGGAGAAGTAGGCTTGATCTGCTGACCCCAGCTTAAAATTAGGCATTTGCACTAGGGAATCACACATAGCCAGGATTCCTACACAGTGACATAAAAAGCTCAGCCTCAATTTTGTCTGGAGTTCTTCAGATCCCATCTGTATTTTTCTCCTCATTCAGGTTTTGCTTTAACTTGGTTGTTTCCTCCTGTCCTGCGATTCACACAAATTGGATTCATTTTTTTCTAAGCACTACATTTAATTACACAACTTTCCCACGCCACTCCACTATTTCCTCAGGGCTCCTGTTCATATGGAGGAATCCTATTCATGTGCACCTGTATTCATAGAGGTTCATTTCCTGCCATCCTTTCCTATCACAGGACATGTGGCTGCCTAGTGCATCAGGGTGTGTCTCTAGCTTAGCACAATCCAGTTCCTCAATGCCAAATTGTTTCACAGTGTGCATTAAGTTGTCTTAAGAGGCCAAGAAAAAAGCTCTGGTTGACTGTGACTGCTATAGGTTCCAATACCTATCTCAGAACTGTCCTTATTCTTCTTGGCTGCTCTTTGTCCAAGCCACTGCAGAACTGCTGAATGAGCAAGTTGGCAGCAGAATCTGCAGCAGGCTGGCACCACAAAGGGTATGCTAAAGAAATTATTTAGAGAAGGCTATAATTAGAGCGTCCAGCTTCTACAAGTAATCAGGAACTTTTCACAATGCATAGTTCCATTTATGAGCTTCTATATGAACCAAGACCTGTTACATTTTTCAAATACAGGGCTAAAATATACTGAATTCAAAGCCATACAAGCTATTTTGGTATAGTGCTAATCTAGCACTATTTGTACACCAGTATGATGTGTACATATTACAAATTGTGCTAGAATAGGGCTTAGTGCACATCCCAGTAAAACCAATTGGTCACCTGCATCATCATTTGAACTTCTGTTCTGATATTCTTCCACTCCACACACATATATTATAATGCCACCAGTGCCCTGAGGATGGAACCTTACATTCACAGGCAGATGTCCATGACTGGATGTAAACACAAAGGTAGTGCAAAATGTCTTGGGGCACAGGTTGCTCCAGCCACGATGTCCTTGGCCTGAGAGATGAAGGCTAATGATACACCCTTTGCTAGCAGATTATCTTTCTATAAGCAAAAAATACATGATCCTGTCCAAAATGAATATTAATGAGCATGCTTCATGAATTATGATTTAAATATGTTTATGTACTTATGTATGAAAAATGCATTTTGAGATATACAATCTGAATGGTAGGGACTCGTGATGTTATGGTGGCAAGGATTTCCTCTGTTAATGTATGAAGAACATCACTCTGGATTATGACTTTCCCCCCAGCTCTGGAACTTTGCTAAAGTTAAAACAGACACAGATAAAGGTTTATGATTCAAAACCTACAAAACCCAAAATATTGGGTGGCATTCTGCATTGCAGCTTTGGATTTATAGCCTCGTTATGGATCCATAGCTGCTAACTACTTGCCTATTATACTTCTAAACTCATACAAAGCAAATAAGAAGGTGGACAAATGAAAACTCAAATGTCCCATGTGTTATATTGCCCTCCTGATTATTTGTTATACAATACTTATGTGGACTTTTTTTTCTTTCAAAAGCTTAATCAAAGACCTACAGTTGATGAATTAAGAGACAGAAAAATCCTAATTCGATTCAGTGATTATGTGGAAGTGGCAAAAGCACAGGATTACGACAGACGAGCAGACAAGCCATGGACAAGGCTCTCAGCTGCTGATAAGGTATAATCCTATTTGTACTTACTGTGGTGTACAAGTGTTTAGATGCAGGGCATTGTACAGCTATGAGGAATTGAAAGGTTACTTTTTCAATGACTTCCAATATAGCACACTGTATGTTTAGTTATCAAAGAACCATTTGAGCAGTTTCCATCCATGTTTTCTGTAGAAAGGCAGACCATCCATGAATCATACTATGAATTGATAATGTATTTGTATACACAAAAGCCAAAGGAAGGATACTTTCTTTGGCTTTTAGTTTTGCATAGCAAATTGTTTTTCAATGAACGCTACTTTTTTACATTGAGATGCCATTTTGTGCAGATGGTATGAATTCATATTTCTATTTTGCATGTTTAACAAGGTTTGTAAGTAGGTAGTTGAGGGACCTTGTGTGGCATCTGCTTAAAGCAGAAAGGGAAAATCATTGCCCAGATCTGAAAAGTTGTAAACTAGGGCACAATTATCTGCTTGTGGCAATTGCAGAATGGGAGGCATAGCCATTTGGTTGAAATTCTGCACACAATCACTGGTAAATTATCATATCAGTAGCATAGGAGAAGCCTCCCTTCTATGGCTCAGATTTCCATCAGAACTATGAATCAAAATCTAAAGAGGTTTTCTGTACTTTTTCCTACAAATGATTTTTATAGCAAGACATCTCAATATGTCAAGTCACCCCTATGCTTTAAGGACAAGAGTTACAAAAATCTCCTGTGGGTGCAAATTCCCTCTGGAAAAAGTTGCTTTATAGTTTCCTTGTGATAAGCTTTCTATTTGCAAGGATCTTTGTTTTTAAACACAACCTATATGCAAAAGCAGCAAGTTCTACCTACAGCCAAGAAGAGATGCAATCTATCCCACTACCTCTGAATGATACCATCTAATTCTGTCTTTCTAAATCAGGCATAGAGGGGTGTGTTAGATATCTAGAACTTTCACATTCATAGAGATTTTGATTTGCAAAATTTTAGCATGTTGCAACAAGGCGTCAGTTGGACAGAATAAAAAACATCAATTTTTTTGGAGGGATGGTGTGTCTTCTCTTGCTAATTTTTAATGCTCAGTTAACCCTACTTTCATTTGAACTTTCTAGGCAGCTATTCGCAAAGAGCTAAATGAATACAAAAGTAATGAAATGGAGGTGCATGCATCAAGCAAGCATTTGACAAGGTCAGTTACTGAGCTTTTTATTTTCTGTTATCTCGAAAATGTAGAAAGTACAAAACAAAATAAACTGAAATACTGATCCCTTAGGTGGGGATCCCTTAGGCACTGCTAGGTGGGGCTGATGGGCACTGTAGGCCCACAACTTTTGGTGACACTATATTGGAAAACGAACTTTTATAAGTGTGTGCAACAGAAAAATAGCATGACTTAATCACAGAATAGCATCTCTTTGTGACACTATTGTCTCTTCAGGCCTAAAAGCCTTAATTCCACAGACTGTTAGGGGAAAAAGGTGGATTATGAATAATTGGAAAGAAATCCAGCCATTTCCTCTTTCATATACAAGTCCCAGTTTTTCAAGAGTGTTCTCTATAGAAGCTCAGAAAACGAACTCATAATAAGAAAATGGACTCATAATAAAGCACCTACCCTTAGTAGTCCTTGGATTTCTGTGATCCCTTGAAATAGAGTGACCCCATTGTATCTACCAGGGTTCAATTCTGGAGCCCATCACTGATATTAAAAATGTGGACAATTACACCACACATGTGTCTTCAGTGCATCTGAGATCATGCCATTTCCTAATATTGGGTGTGGCAATCCATGATCACTGGAAATTGCATGTCCAAATTTTGTTTACAGTAAAATTCTCTGAATCTGGAGTGTTTCCCCTCCCCTCATGTTAAACCTGTATGAAATATGAGATCTTCAGGAAAGTTAAGAGCAGTGAAACTCATAAAGTCAGGGGGCAATGTCATTACGTTGTTTCCAAATTTGAAGAGAAACAAGTTTGTGGCCACAAAAAATGTCAGCAACCTTTTTGCATATGCCTATGTTGTGACATATTGACACATCTTAAATGAAATTACCTACTGTGATACAATCTTGAGATTAATTTCTCTTCTGTTTTTACCTCTAGATTCCACAGGCCATAGAGATTTTCTTCTGAGAAGAATTTGTCTACTTTTTTGATACCACTACTGAACAAGCATCAGGGAAAGTATGAAGGTCTTTCCTTGAGGTTCAGTCAATGACAAGCTGATGTTTCAAGTTCAAGAAAGACTCTGCAGGTTAAATCTCTGCAACACATATTTAAAAGGAAGATCTACCAGAGGATGGCCTTCGCCTTGGAGCCACAATACGTGTGGGGTGGGAGGATTAGCTGGAAACGACTGAAGTCAAGCTCATCAAAAAGGAACCTACTGCACTCCTTTTACTACTTGTTTAAACTGTATTGCAGCATATCTATGGACAGGAGATGTTGTGCATGTACAGGCTTTACCATTCCAAGGCCTCTGACATAATGGACATGGCGCACACTCTCATTCAGTATTATCATGGTGACAAGACATTTGGAACTTATCACAGTTAGTTTGTATAAAACACTTAAGTTCATGTTATATGAAATTATTTACTATATTATTATTTCTTCCCCCTTTTTATATATGTCTAACAAAACACAGCTGCGGCATTTTTTGGACTCCTGTTAATTTCCCCCGTTTAATTAAATGATTACTTACTGCAGAAAACAGATCCACCAGCTTACTGAGTATGATGGTATTTTGGAGGGGGAGTAGAGATCACAGGGAAATGGAATGAAATCTGGTTTCACTTCACAGAAAGAATTGAAGCGATTTCAAATGAAGACTCGCTGAAAAGAATCTTGGGCTAGAGATGTGTAAGACTACTAAAACGAATGTCATTGGGCCAGTAACAGAGAGATAAACTTTAATATGGAATTGCAGTCAGAAACTCTTGGCTGGTATCCATCCTCTCAACATATTAGTGATGTTGCTTGTGATGCAATAGGTATGGCATAATATGATTTGTGACATGCTAGCAGTGTAGCCATCAACTTGCCACATTCTAAATCTTTTAAGTTCTGGGAGAGCTCATCTTCGAATTCCTATTTTTGCATTCCTTTGCTCAGTATATTTTGCTGATCACATCAGTGGCTGACTCACATAAACAGTATAAAACTGGTATTTAGAAGATTCTGAAGTTTGCAAATTATGCCCAATGACCAGAAATCCCTGCTCACCAAAACTAAAACTTTGTGATCTGTCTCTTTAGACATTATATTGAGACACTCAGCTGATTCACACATATACTTTCATCCCTTTGATGATCTGAATGCCATATAATGATTTGCATGTGTGAATGGATCATCATGGATAAAGTTTCAGTTCAAGCACAATGTTTTTAATGACTTCGGTTTGCATCACCAATACAATGCCAATAGTCTCCAAATCATATCACAAAAAAAATTGCAAATTAAAAACAGTTTGTCCAGTAGTAAGAGATTAACAATGTAATCCTATATTTGTCTTATCAAGAATAAGCTTAATTGAGTTCAATTGGACTTAATTCCAGTAAGTATATATGTGATTACAACCTCAAGGTTGCATTTCAAGCATACTTATGGGGGAGGAATTCCCATCTGAGTAAATAGGGTTAGGTATACTATACTATACTTTGAACCAAAAAAGGTGTCATTCTGATTGCATTTTAAACATACCTGGTTTAACATTTACCTAAATATTTCCAAGATAAATTTCAGAAAAAATAGTTCTAGTAACATGGAGATACATAAAAGGCAGACATATATGGAGTCTAACCTATTTAGCCAAATAAAATCTTCCAGTCCAAGGGCTTAACCATGAAAGTCACTGAACCTCTTGGTTTTCTTGCCTTTCTGGAACCCTAAAATAATTGAGCTGGCCATTTGACAGTACTTCACTGACAAAAGGGAGGCTAGAAACCTTCCTCTCCTCGCATCCTGATCAGCACTTGACAGTCCGTAGTTGGTGAGTGATGGACCATGCGCCTCAGTAAATGCATAGAAATAGGCCAATGGGGAAAATGGCAAAAATGCTGGAATGCTTTGTACAGCAGGCTAATCTTCCATCTACCACCTAGTTAAAACCTTCTACATTCCTAGCTGCTTATCAATTTGGCCTGAAGAGTCAGAGAGAGAGAGAAGAGAGAGAGAGAGCTATTTAAATGGGTAGTTGCTTGAAGACTGAGAAAAGACTGAGGAAGACTGGCCTAGGGAAATTCAGGAAAAAAAGTTATTTCAGAGAGAAATGGAGCAGTATAATATTCAAGAGTTTCATCAGGAGCAAACATGTTACATTTGCAATACTCTGTGGAAGACTCCACATAGCAGAAGTCAACCAACATTTGAATATATATATATATATATATATATATATATATATATATTTAAAAGGGATAAAAAGATAAATTCATGACCCTAAATCCAGCATCCACCAATATGCTACATCAGCTACTTAATTACATAACATTCCTTGGCTTGACTCCCAAAGTATACCTGAATAACTGCAGCAGCACTGATTTAAGGAGGTGTTTTCAGGTGCTGATCAGGGTGCGAGGAGAAGGATGTTTTCAGTCCCTTTTACCAGTAAGGGTTCGCAACAAGGAAGTGCAACAGGGGTCCTGCTTCTGATTGTATGAGCCTCCTTCACTGACAAAAGGCTAGAAACCTCCATCTCCTCACATCCTGATCAGCACCTGAACAGATCTCCTCCACTCAATATGTCTGCCAACATTTAGGTAGGTTGGACGGGCATCTATGATTGTGGCAACAGTGCCACAGTTGTCATTATGTCTGAAAATTGTGTCTTCTGCCATGCAGGATACAGCTGCTTCTCTATCAACTGACAATTTATTTTTTCTATCTTCTAATTGGTCTGTTTTCCCTTTCATTATTAAAATTCAGTTATATATTTGTAGATGAAAATGTACACCACACTATCTTTTTCCTGCTGCTCAAAGACAGCATCACTTTGACATCAGGTAAACAGAGTTGACCGGTGTCTTATCAGAGAGTCAGTATGGTATAGGGATTTGACCATTAGACTATGGAGACCAGCACTCAAATCCCTATTCAGCCATAGAAATCTACTGGATGACCTATGCCCCATTGACACAGCCACTTGAGTTGTCCTGATGATGTTTCAGGCTGATCCGTTTCAACCTGGAATAAATCCGACAATCCAGGTTAATTCCAGGTTTAAAAGATACCTGAAAAGGTTCGGATCTTATTGAAAAACCTGGACCTTTGCAGATATGGAGACTGTCCCCTGGGATCTCTATTCAGCATCCAAGCAAGCAGTTCCTACAGCCATCCCTCCTCCCCAGGCTCAGGCTTCCCTTTAAGGCAAGCCTCCTGGAAAGCCTCCTCATTGAAAGTGAAACTAAAGAGCTTTAATGGGGAATTCCTCCTTCCCTCTACAGTTAATTTTATTTTCAAACCCCAGGAAGGTAACAAAAATGGCTCCTATGAAGACTTTTCTTTTCTTTTTAAAGGCTAAATGGGGAGGGGGGTTGCCCATTCCTACAGATCATGAATTGGCAGTGGTGGGTAATCTGGCCACCCCCCAGCCAAAACACGTTGGGGGTTCAGTCCCCTGTGTGGCCAAGAAAAGCGAAGAAACATATCACTCACAGGTGTTGGGTGAACCATATTGAAAAGTGTTTTGTGTGTTTAAAAAGTTCAATCGTCCTTTTAAAATAACAGGTCTAAAGTACCGACTTAATTGCAGCACACTTTATTTAAATTGGAAAAGGCCACATCCTTTTGATACTCTGATGCTCCTGCTTAATCCATGACTATAGAGGGAAAAGTGTCATTCAAATGGGCTGTGATCCTGTGTTCATAGCTGTGTCCATGTAGCTACACCTCAAGGTGGTAGCCCCTCAAACTACCTTTTAAGCCATGCAGCCTGCCTCCAACACTGCCATTAAGAAGTTGCCTGTGTGTGCAAGTGCACACAGCAGAGGGAAAAGAGGAGTTATTGACATTTTAACTTTCTTTCAAGTTCTTACCTTTTGCCACTCTCCTACACAATGAAATTCAATAAGGACAAATAGAAGATACTAAAATTAGACAGAAAAAATGAAATGCAAAGATACAGAATGGGTGACGCTTAGCTTGACAATAGTCTATGAAAAGAATCTTGGAGTCTTCGAGGACAAGTTGAACATTAGCAAACAATGTGACACTGCAGCTTAAAAAGCCAATGGGATTTTGAGCTGCATCAGAAGGAGTATAATGTTGAGAGAAGTAATGGCACCCTCTATTCTGCTTTCGTTATGCCTCACCTGGAATAGTGTGCCCAATTCCGGGCACCACAATTTAAAAGAGACATTGACAACCTAGAACATGTTCAGAGGAGGGCGACTAAAACGATCAAAGGTCTGAAGACCAGGAATCCCTATGAGGAGAATCTTAAAGAGCTGGGTATGTTCCACCAGCAGAAGAGAAGGAAGACAGGGAACATGCTAATCATATATAAATATGTGAAAAAGCTGTCATGAGGAGGCAGCAAGCTTGTTTTCTGCTGCCCTGGAGACCAGGACTCAAGAGCATTGGGTTCAAATCATGGAAAAGGAGATTCCATCTGAACATTAGAAAGAACTTCTGACTGTAGGAGCTGTTCAGCAGAAGAACTCTCTGCCTCGGAGTGTAGTGGAGCTCCTTCTTTGGAGGCTTTTAAACAGAAGCTGTTTGGCCATTTGTCAAGGGTACTTTGTGCTTTTCCTGCATGGCAGGAGGTCGGACTAGATGGCTCATGCAGTCTCTTCCAATTCTATGATTCTACGGGGATGACTCCTTTTTGAGAAGAGTTAAGGTGCAGTACTTATACCGTCCTGTGAATAGATCAACCCAGGTTTTTGGGTAGATTTTTTTGGACTCAAACTGCTAGATGTATACACAAGTATATGCACTACTGAACAAACTGTTGGTCAGGTTTTTTTCCCCCAACAATCTAAAAATTTGAAAATGTAGGATTTCTTCTCCTTCAAATATTCAACATAACATCACCAGAAATATATGTAGTAACATCAATAGCTTTACTTATCAAGAGACACACTTGCAAAAATGGCTCAGGAGAGTGTAGATTTTGATCTTACATACACAGTTCTCATTCCAGTGCCAGGATTACCTGTCCTGCTGGTTGCACATGCCACTTTGAACACACATTACATGCCAGTATCAAATGCGCATATAGATATGTGCACATGAGCAGATCCTGCATATTTTGAGTTAACAGAAAATATAAATTTTGGAATCTTAAACCAAGTCATTCATTAAAAAAGTAGGTGGCCTCAGTTTTGATGATGTTATGAACTGGTTAAACTGATTGAAAGTCCCCGTCTTTGAAAAAGAAATACCAAAAAAAAAAACCCACCAGGTAAACACATTTATCAGTTTAAATACTTTATAGTAAATCTTGTATATGTTGGTATGACTGAAACCACATTAGGACCATCTAGTGGTAAGAAAATGATATTGCATATAAAAAGGAATTTCTTCATGGTGATTACTTCAAGGCTGAGAGGATATAATCACCTAAAACCCATTAGACACTCAAAAATTAGGGCCATCAAGGAATTAAAGAACAATTAAACACCTGTTTTTAAAAGTTAATTGATCTATTCACAACTTAAATGTATCATTTAATAATTAAAAACCAGTATTCCCTATTTAGAGAAAGAAACTATTTTATCCTACTATGTTGTGTCTATTACATTTCTGTGGCCAGAACCAAAGTTTCTAGAAGACAGCTTCCTGCTTAACGTATGCCCGTAGATAACACCTTGTCTCTGCTGATTATATTGATAATGTTTCATATCAAACAAGTGAATTAGTGTGGAGAGGAAATGTTTGTATTATGTAGGTAAAATGTGTAGACTTTATATTATTTTAAACTTTTAACAATAAGGCATTATACTGGGCCTATCTCTATATTGATTTTGTATTAATAGTCCAGGATTATTTCCAGTTGGCTACAGCATAGATGGGGCTCCTTGGTGACACAAAGGGTTAAACTGTTGAGCTGCTGAATTTGCTGACCCAAAGGTTGGCAGTTCGAATCTGGGGAGCGGGGTGAGCTCCTGCTGCTAGGCCCAGCTTCTGCTAACCTAGCAGTTCGAAAACATATAAATGTGGGTAGATCAATATGTGGGTAGATCCCGCTTTGGTGGGAAGGTAATGGTGCTGCATGTAGTCATGCTGGCCACATGACTTTGGAGGTGTCTATGGACAACGGTGGCTCTTCGGCTTAAAAATGGGGATAAGCAGCACCCCCCAGAGTAAGACATGACTAGACTTAATGTCAGGGGAAATGTTTACCTTTACTTACAGCATAGATATACAAATAGCTTTATATAATAAAAGCTTGGTGAAATTGTCACTATTTTCATGTCTGACAGGCCTCTTTAAACATTATTAGAAAACCATGGCTAGATTCAACTTCGGTTAGGGTGGCTTGAAAAGAAGACTGGAAACAACAATGAAAATGGGTTATCAGTCATGCTGAAATTATTCTCTAGTAGCAGAAACAGCAAGCCGTTCGGGTTAGCTGACAAGGAGCATGAATAGGAAAATGATGTTGCACTGATACTTGCTTTGAACAAAATGCTAGATTGCATAGACCCTTCGATTGAATCAGCATGGCTCTATGGTAGAGAGGACTCCTGTGTGAATAGAGAATCACCAGAAATTAGGAGAAGGGGTGTAGGAGAAGCAGAATTATTTTCCTAGAAGGAGTGGAAGCAACTTCTATTTCCAGAGTCAACAGAGTTGGAACCAACTAATAACTTCATTCATTTTTATTTGACAAATAAGGAAGATGGCCCAAGCCACTATTTTATTGTTTATGTTAGAAAAGATACCAAAGGTGTCCCCTTTGACATTCTGTGTCATCAACAAACAGATAAGTTTGGCTGTGTCATCAACAAACAGATAAGTTTCATTATTATAGCAGATATTATGTGATCTCTACTCTGAAGAATATGTGCATGGGTTGAGGATTTTAAAATCTTAGATATGGAATGTTATCAAAATCAAGTACAACATTGTTTATTTTAACAGCTCTTTCTTCAAAGTGGACTCCATAGTACATTATTCAGATCATGCATTGCTGTATAAGTTATTGAACTCATGAAAAGATGCAGATATATCTTACATATGTTCATTTAGAAATACAGTTCTGCACTTATTTCCAGGTAAGTGTCTCTAAGAGAGTATCTGCAGACAGATGCTTCAGCCAGAAAATAAAAATAGCAACATGGAAAACATTCCTGTTACAACAATAACAAATACTTTGAAAGTTTTATCAGTCTTTTGAATAAATAGTTTAATCTTTATAACAAAATTCCATTATTTTAACCATTTCCAATACAGTTAAGAGATGTTAAAAAGGTTTGACTATAAAAATTGTACTTAAAATCATGTACTGTAGATAATGTAGATAAAATATGCACAAATATAATTTTATTTGCTTTTAATAGCAAAAGAAAAATTTAATTACAACCTGAATTTCACAATGCATACATTACTGCTACTATTTCCAGTGGCAGATAGTAACATACTCAAAGACTAAACCGGATTGCTCATATGTAGGTCTATTCAAATCAATGGGGCAAATTAAACTTAAATGTCTGTTGTAAGCATAACTACATCTGGATCCAACCATTGGTGCCATCATACTTTGGGGCAGATGCTCAGACTACCTCACTCTCAATCAGGGACATGTTCCCATAACAGCCTGTTAAGAAATTGATCACCAGCAGTGCATCTTAGCAGACTCTAAATATAGTAGCTGCTAATGTTCACCAAGCTTGAACAAATTGGCATTCAAAGTCTGCAGTCTTTGATTCTCATTGGCTTCCTTGGTTATTTCATGCTAATTGAAATCTGCCTTGTTTATGGTGTCATCTAAGTGGAATGAGCAAGTCCTACATTTAAAACTATTCCTTCTCTAATCCCTCTTTCCTACTGCTCTTCAGTGGAGTATTTGTGGATCTTAACCACCGGCCCCAACTTCCTCATCACTTGTGCCCTTGCTTTGTTTGATAGCACCCCTACGGATTATATCCTTCTATGACTAAAAAAATATTCCAATGGCTTTTAAGAAATTGCAAAAATACCCCTTTTATCTACAAAAATCATAGAAACAGTGAAAAGATTTCATATAAGAACTGTCTGCTGTCTATGCTGAGATTTAAGCAACTAGTAAATGTTCCATTCCTAAAATATGGGGTCAATCTAATTACAAAATGCATAGTAAGCACATACACACCCTTTTACTATGTTAGAAATGTCGGCTTTCGTCCATAAAGAGTGACTGGAGACCTTTGCGAACATTGAGCAATTCCTCTTCATGCTGTGATTTTAAAAAATCATATTAGATTTTACTTTTAAAAATTATTTTAATAAACAATATAAAGATAATTATAATGCAAAATGAAAAAGATATTTACCATTTCCTTAAGAAATCTTTCTTGGACTCCCTTCAAATGTGCTTTCATTTGATGCATCTAAAATATAACCAAAACTTTAATTCAATCTTTAATCCAGTCACCGAGGGTAAGTTCAAGTCATGTGACTTCACAGTGATTTCAAAAACAATCAGCCTTCTCAGAGTCTCAGTACAATATTGCTGGAAGATAGGCGTTGCAATACGCTTTGAGAAGAGTCTATCCCCTTCCAATACATTTATCTATAGTCTCTTGGATCTACTATGCTCCTTGATTCCAAACTTCTGAGAATGGAAGTATACCCCCCCCCCCATTTTGTCAAAGAGTTATGTGGTACATTTCATTGTTGCTGAACATTTGTCTTTAGTTTAATGTCTAATATGTCTAATATTAGGCATGGTTGCTAGACCAACCTATCAGATAGTGTGTCTACTATCTGAAAAGAAACAAGCTGAGAGTAACAAAGCAGATAAGTGACGTATGTGAATAATTCTGCCATCGTTTGTGAGACTGATTTAGTGTCCAAAATTTATCACGGTAGAATTATCTGCTGTCGGCCAAGACCAAATGGGAGGTTGCAAGGTTACATGCTGATACATATAAACAGGAGATGGAAATCAGTTAATTAATATTTCACCTTTCTCCCAAGAGAGGATTCACAACAATGTATACCATTTATAAAAACACAATCCAATTAAAACACTTAGTATAAAATGTAAAACAAAAATATTTTGGGGTGTGAGATGCCTTTAATTTAAATTGGCCATGTACCTGATTTCAAGCCTGCCTTAAACTAGCTGCATTCTTTTAAAAATCTACTAAAGGAAGGAAAAGGTAGACAGTGCCAGGATATAAATGTGATAACAACAAAGAAGCCACACAAGCCTTTTATAAGTAGATTTTAAGTTTTGTAAATTTAAACAACACATTTGTGTATGAAATGTGTGTGTGTGTGTGTGTGTGTGTGTGTGTAATATGCTTACAGGGGAGCTGGAATTGAGCTTCTTTGTTGTCAAGTAACATGCAAAATAGTCACTATCTTTGCACACTAACCATTTCCAAGGAAACATCAAATATTTGTGTTAGCTATTTTTTCTTAAATTATCTGCCACTGAAATTGGCACTTTCTCAACCACTTCTTAAAATCTTAATGTGAAACAGAGGGCATTATTTCTGAAACGAGAATCTCAGCATGAGAATGCTTTGCTATCTTCCAAATGCACTGATTACTCTGTTAGCTATACTTTTGGGGACACTGCAGCCTAATACTGTTGTTAGTTTTAACTAAAGTAGATCAATTTTATTAGCTGTATTTGTATACATGCTAAGTAGCCATCCAACTGCTCATTGAACAGGTCTATTTTAGTAGATACTGACAGGATGCCAACTGAAAATGGAAGCTACTACAAATTAGGTTTTCTTTCTTTCTGTGCATTGATATAGAAATGACATACCTCAGAAGTAAAAACAAATTCCTCACAGTCAGCTGTATCATAAATGTTCTTTTTGAATGATGTTTTAAGATTCTGGAGCCTTAGAGGGTACAAATCAAAATGTCATTTAAAAAAAAATAATTTTTGGATTGTACAAGTAGAATAGAACATATCTACATTTCCTTATAAGGATGCTTAGATAACATCAAAGACAACTTATACAATATGATAAAGTTAGCTAGAAGATAAACACCTCCTCCCAGAGAAAAACTACAGCATTCATGAGCACTGGGCAAGATGATGCCCATCAGCGCTCATCCTGCCCATGCTCATCAACGTATCACTCCAGGCAAGGTATGAAAAAAATATGCTATGGGTTCGGACTGATCCACATTTAGCTAATCTCATTGACCACTGTTGCATTCTAGAACTGGTTCCTGGGTTGCTTGTGTTGACGTGACGTAGCTAAACTAGCTCTTTTTAATCCATATCCGGACTCAGTTTGAATGGCTGTGTAGAACTGACCATACACTGACATAGTAGTCTAAATACTCTTGATAGCCCAACTAGAGTAAACTTATTGAATCGGTTGATTTACTTATGTAAAAACTAACTTAAATAAGTGTACATATTTATTTATTTATTTACGATATTTCTATCCCGCCTTTCTCAAACCCGAAGGTGACTCAAGGTGGCTTATAACCAGGCAGCCATTTGATGCCTTAGAAATATACACTTAAAACCACATTTAAAACAAATTAAAATGTATACACAATAATACCTTTAAAAACATATAAAACCAATATTTAAAACCAATACATATACCTCCTCTATATTTGTTGTATCCCCCCTGTTCTTTTTGTCCCTTTCTTCTAGATTTTAAGTCTCATAAAGTAGAGCGCTATTATCAAGCACTATGTACATTTGTTTACATAACATCATGCACATGATGCTTGAGAGAACAGGAACGTACATAACAATGTAATAAAAATAGCAAATGTATTGATGATGATGTGTTCCAATAATAAGAAAGCACACTGACCTTTGTTGCTCGTTTTTGTTGTATGTGCTATATGCTTCACATTGCTTCTTTGAAAAGTTCTACAATTACATGTAACATAAGTTTGGATTTTAAGTTATTTACTGTTAAAAAATCTCACAGTTCATTTTGTACTTTATCATATTACATCTATAACAGTAGCAATAATATTTCCATCTCTATCAAGCTTCAAGACCCTGAAACATAGATAACTGAAACTAAGGGAACCCTAGAGATGTGCACCTTCGGGTAACTTAATCTTTAACATGAATGAATTAAATTCTAGTTAAGTAAAATTTGGTGATAGTTTCCCTAAGAGGAGAGCTGGGGAATGACTTATGATATTCTTTTCCTCGGAGGTTTTGTAGGAAGCTTCATATAGTACTTCATTATAAAGAGTTCCCAGAATCTTCAAACACTTCAGAGGGAGGGGAGAGGAGGAAGGGTGGCAGGGAGAGAGAGCAAGAAAGACTTACTATTTATTACTAGGGAGAGGAGAATGAACAGAGAGAAAGACTAAATAAAAACCTTAGTGGGATCCAGAGTGAGAGAAAAGTGAGAGGAGAAAATTAAGCAAAACTAAAGGGTAAGAGCCACAAAGCTATCTAGTAATTAAGCTGGAGATAGGTATGGGATACTCATTTTACTAGTGGACCTACAGGCAATGTTGCATGAGGCTTCCCTGTGTTGGGTATTGGATCTTTTCAAATGGGAATGAAAGGGAAGGGATGTGAACATGAGGCAAGATGAGAGTGTGAGATGAGTAAGAGTGAAAGATTGAGTGAAAAAAAGATAGAATGAAAGGAGAAATGGGTGACATAAGAAAGGAAGAGATTGAAAGGGAAGGAAACCCAAGGTAAAGAACTAAGGGGTTTTGTACCTCTTAAAAATGGGTACTTTGGCTACTTAATTGCAGTTTCTATTTGCTTTCACAATGACTGAAATATACATAAGAGACCCTCCTATATGTTCCACCAGTAGTCATAATACAATCTTGGGAGGATACGAAGAAGGCCTTCTTTGCTATGGAACCCTGATGTGGAATATTCCCTGCTAAGAGGTTGGATTTGGTGTCATTTCAATACCAAATAAAACCCTTGGGGTCTAATAGATTTTATTCAAATCTGCATGTGCATTTCACACTGCTTTAGCCAGCTCTAATTATCACTTTTGTCAAATTATTTAAAATGTTTTCTGTTTAAATTATGTGTGTACATTTTAAAACTGGTTGAAACATGCTGCCTATGGTGGAATATAAATAGCTGAGATGTTGAAGCAAAATATATAGTTAAGACAGAGCTGTATGCAAGTCCCTACAACCAATCTAAGAAGCCAGGAAGGAGCACTGACATAGAGATTCCTAAGGCAATGGAAGAGTGAAGAATCATTCTCCACACACCAAAAACCAAGGGCAATTTCTGACAAGCAGCTGCAAGGACCATTGCAACTGTTTGTCACAAAACACTGCTGGTAGAAGAGGAGACGCCTCCTCACTCATCTCTTCCTGGTACAATGACAATAAAGATGAATTCAAACCTTTTCAGCATCATAAATCCAGTTTATGAGACGGTAAACCAGTGGTTCTCAACCTGTGGGTCCCCAGATGTTTTCACTGTCAACTCCCAGAAATCCTAACAACTGGTAAAGTGGCTGGGATTTCTGGGAGTTGTAGGCCAAAACACCTGGAGACCCACAGGTTGAGAACCACTGCTGTAAACACTGGGCCCCCTGGTTAAACCACTGAGCTGCTGAACATGCTGACTGAAAAGTTGGTGGTTCAAATCCGGGGAGCGGGGTGAGTTCCCGCTACTAGGTCCAGCTTCTGCCAACCTAGCAGTTTGAAAACAGGCAAATGTGAGTGGATCAATAGGTATCACTTCTGCGGGAAGGTAACGGTACTCCATGCAGTCATGCTGGCCACATGATCTTAGAGGTGTCTATGGACAACACCAGCTCTTTGGCTTAGAAATGGACTAGACTTAATGTCAGGGGAAACCTTTACCTTTACATTTAAATCAGTGGTTCTCAATCTGTGAGTCCTCAAATGTTTTGGCCTTCAACTACCAGAATCCTAACATGCTGACTGAAAGGTTGGTGGTAAACTGACTGGGATTTCTGGGAGTTGTGGGCCAAAACACCTGGGAGTTGTAGACCAAAACACCTGGGGACCCACAGGTTGAGAACCACTGCTTTAAACACTGTACAGGATTATAGCCAAATATCTAAATAAATATTTACCTAAATAAAATCAGGCACAAACATCAGTGACTACATTATTTAATAAAGTGTTTTAAACTTTCCAAGAAACTGTTCCTGAGCATACTATACATTACATCTGATGCATTTCTCTGTTTTGACATTCTAAAGCCAACAGATGTTGCCACTTATCAGACTTTTAATGTGATACTTGACCCACAGCTTGCATATCTGGGAAAATTTACAGTAATGTGAATTAGGTAAGCAAGAACATCCTGAGTTGCATTGTCATTACTTTTCAAAGTATGCTTCATGCTGCCTGGTGTATTTAATGACCCTGATTTTGGACCTTTGCACCCACACAGAAAAATGTTAACAGGTAAAGGTTTCTGTTCCATATCTCTTCATCAGAGTGCTCTTAAGAGACAAGAGCTACCTGATAATCTCAACAACAAAGTAATCGTGATGATAACTGCATACATGAGTCAGCCTTCAAACAATGCACAGTGTGAGCTCTGGAAGAATTAACTGATGTGTAATGGCTAAGTATCTGTACAATTTTAAATTATGATGGAGGGCAGATTTCGATAATTTTGAGCCGCAGGGAATGGCAGGTAATAAATTCAATACAATTATTACCATATATTACAGATGTTTTTGCCTTCTAACAGCAGTTTAAGCAACACTTCTTTTTAACATTCTACATTGAAGTATAATACCAAATTCAGATAGTTGAATATTTCTATGAATACAAGAACATACTGAAAATTCCTTTTCCATATTCCTTAATGCTTGTGAATCTCTTTCAAAACTTTCAATCTCTTTAATCAGATGAGAATGAAGATTTTCCAGCTGTTGATCCCTGCAAAAAAATTAAAAAATAAATACAAGATCAACTAGAAGTATGCCAAAAATAAGATCAGGGTTTTATTCAGATCTTGATTGTGCCTACCCAGCTCTAATGCAATTATTTTGGCAGTCCATGATATCTAGAATGTCTGCATAACATTTCAACCAGCTTTCACAACTACAAATATCCTCTCCCTAATTCTGCCCACACCTCAGCCTAGCTGGGACCTTCTATGTAATGTATTTAGGAGCCTGTAGGGGCTGGCTTGGGAAGGAGGAGCCAAGGAATTTTTAATTATTCCAGCCCAAATGCTCATGTACAAAAAAAACATTCATTTATATCAACACGCTATACTGATTTTAACAAACTACTGCACTAACCTGTGCTTATGTAATTCACTATTCATGGTATCTATATGCTGGTGAACTGTTTTCAATGATAATTTTGTAAAATTGTCAATTCTCTTTGCTCGGCTCTGAAAACAAAAAAATAAAAGTAATCTTCTTAAAAATTACAAGGCCCATTAAAATGCCTCCATATATCATTTGCTGGGCAACAACAGAGGAACAGGACGTTTGTCCTCACATCTTGCTTGCGGACTTGTGTATACATAGGTGACCGCTTCAAAAATTACACAGGCAAACAACTCGTCTTTTAATTTGTTGCCTCTGAACAGTCCTTACTGTCAAATCCTGATACAATCCTTTTATTTTATCTCCTGGTTGGCCTTGGATTCTGACTTAAGTGTTGTTCAAATACTATGTTTTTATTAAGGATACCACTAGTTGTTTTTTGTTTGATATCACGAGCTCTTGGTACAAAATGGGATAATGTTATTTATTTATTACATTTATTACATATTTTTCTATGTTACATGAATCACTGTAATGTTACATGTATTACTGTTATTGAATAGTCAAACACTGGCATACTTTGAAGTCAAGGTTGACCTGGATTTTGAATGGCATACCGGCTTATAGCATAACATGCTGAGCTGCTGTTTATAAAAGAATACAGTCTGATATTAGATCCATTTGGGAATTCTTGCTTGTCCTTTGGCAGATGTTCAAAAATAAGGTTGTTTTATTCCACAACACATGATGATGAAAGGCCATAAAGGCTTGGAAGTTTGTTCCTAGGCCACAATCCAACATCACCACAGCATAATATAAATATCTCCAAGCAGAGATGGGTTTCTCTAGTATTACTGGAGAATAGTCCAGCATTACTTCAGTAGTCATGAATGTCTTTGCTAGCTGAACTATAGTGGGCAACATAGATATAGAGGCCACTAAAGAAAAAGTCTGTTTGTCAAATATTTATTTATTTATTTATTTTACATATTTGTATCCATTCCTTCTCACCACAGGCGATATTGAATTCTAAATAAACCTGAATGTTGAATCCTAAATAAAAGGGCCAGGGCATTGTACCTCTTACCCAGTTAGTTAGCCATTCAGACTTTTTGCTTCATGTATATAGGTGTAGTGCCTCTGTACTATCAGAGTATAGTTGTCATGAAGGAACAAAATTGACAAAATAACTGTGTGAATGGGCACTATTTGAGGCACAACTCTAAAAGGGTATCCACCAAAAAAGAAAAGAAAATGTTATATAAATAAATAAAACAAAATTGATACTACAGGAACATCAAGAAGATACTTCCACACACCCCTCTAGCCTCCTGTGAATATTTAATGAGGTTATTAATGTGGCAGTTGGATGAGAATTAAGTAGAAAAATGGGAACATTTGGAAAATAAGAGTTCTATATCATAAAGGCAGAAGTTATATGGGAACTGAACAGATTTCAAGAACTGTCTACATTACAAGCTGCACCTTAAGAAATATCAGCAGTATACGGACTCCAAACAGATACCAATAAAGATGTACATTAGATATACATAAAAGGTTCACCTGGATTTTTCTAGAAAGCTCTTTATGAAACTTCTGATAAATCATTCCTATACTTGAACTGTCAGCATCCCAGCCATCTCCATCAAATACAGATATGTCATTGACAGATACAGTAGACGTACTTTCAGAAACTGTGGGGGGAAAGACAATGTAATACGACACATGCCATCTTGCACAATCTTTTTACTATGGCAGTCGTTTAGACAGATAGTCCTGTAGTCAGGTGGGGCAGCCAGGTTTCTAGATATTTATGGATATTTTCTCCCAGTATCGGACCTATGGAAGCATTGGAAGGTCGCACATAGCAGCTGCCAATCCCTCCATTATTCTCTGGTGGAGAAGATAATAGACTGAGATCTTGAGGAAGGAAAGACTCTAACAAAACTAACAATTTTGCCTAATTTCTCAGGAGAAGAGTAAAATGCATCTGGTTTGTTAGGGAAGAATAAAAAGAACGGAAGGGAGAAGGGTAGATGCTCAATGCAAAAAAACATAAAAAGAATGTTGTGTTCCTGCTAGTCAAATTTGACAGGCAGGCTAAACCCAGACATTATGGATTGGTCCTTCCATCCATCCTGAGAACAAGTATTTTAATTTTAGGTTCTATTTGAGGAACAACCTTGTATAAATAGTCTAGAAAGATCAGTGGAAAAATAAATGCCTGAGGGTTCCTTAAGGGCACCTATTTTTACTCTTGTTCTTGACCTATAAATTATCTTTTGCATTGGACAATGAAAAGAGGAAATTAACAAAATAAGCCATTACAGAAAGAAGCAGTAATTTTTGAAAATGGCTCCAAGGTTGGGGTTTTTTTTTACCAAGAAATTACAAAAAGGCATCATAATGAGTTACATAGATTGAGAAAAAAAATAAGACCAAAGCTAGTCTTTCTCTTACTCTAGGGTTGATTTTATTCATCAAGTACTCAAAGAAAGGGAATGAAATATGTATTGTTGAGGGCTTTCATGGCTGAAATCACTGGGTTGTTGTAGGTTTTTTCGGGCTATATGGCTATGCTCTAGAGACATTCTCTTCTGACGTTTTGCCTGTATCTATGGCATGCATCCTCCGAGCTAGTGAGGTCTGTTGGAACTAGGAGAATGCCTCTAGAACATGGCCATATAGCCTGAAAAAACCTATAACAACCCAGGAATGAAATATATTATGATTGTGAGTATAGTGGATGTTTTAAAAGAATAAAGGTGAATTTATGTTATCTTTTCCAAATAACTTTAAATTCTCTTTTTGTTTCACCCTTTAGCAATACGAATTCCTACTGAAAAAGGTAAATTAAACATTTTTTTAATTTCTTACTACAGACAAATGATAATAAGACATTTTCATAGGAAGAACTCTGCAAACAAATAATTCTAGTTAAGAATTTTTTGCACTGATCTTGCTATGAAAATGTTTTGAACAAAAAGTGAACATTAAAATGGGATTAAACTATTGGCAATATCAAAATGATTTAAAACTATACTCTTTTAAAATACCATTAAATATTTAAAAAGCAACTAAAACACTTCAATCTAAAACAATTCAAAACCATCAATACAGTCTACAAGTAGTTTCATATAGAAATATACTGTCTGCTAAATAGCCTGGATCTGAGCCATACTGGGTTTTTAAAATCACTATCAGAATTTGAATTGTACCTGGAGACAAACTAGCAGCTAGTGGAGCTATTTTGCTGGGGGAATATGATTCCTGTAATATGCCCTAGTTAACACTAGCTGCAGCTCATGGTACTAGCTGAAATTTTCCAAGCCCTTTTCTAAGGTAGCAGCAAATTCCAAGTGCAGCAAAGTACAATAGTCTTGTATGGTATACACAGCAATACTGTGGTCAAATTCAATGTTTCAAGAAATGGGTGCAGTTGATTTAAGAGTTTTAACCTGGTCACTGCAGGTTTTCAGGGAAAGTGGAGCCCCATCAAACATAG
This sequence comes from Anolis sagrei, assembly GCF_037176765.1. NCBI lineage: Eukaryota > Metazoa > Chordata > Lepidosauria > Squamata > Anolidae > Anolis > Anolis sagrei. The sequence goes on from NC_090024.1 coordinate 229,770,272, forward strand.
GTTGAATCCCTATGCCTTGATCTGCATTTTGACTGATCAACAACATCTATAGCAGTGGTTCTCAATCTGTGGGTCCCCAGGTATTTTGGCCAACAACTCTCAGAAATCACAGCCAGCTGGAAGTTGAAGGCTAAAACATCTGGGGACCCACATGCTGAGAACCACGGCAGGAAAAGAGTGCAGCTGGACGTGTTCCAAGTGCTCTGTGTATCATTTCCATCCCTAATTATTTTAGAAGTAACTTTACCCCAGCTGACCTTTATAAGTGTTATTTTCAGTTTTAAACAGCTTTCTAGGAAGTAGCTTTCTTTTTGTTTTTTCTTTTCTGATTTCTTCTTCATCAGAATCAGCTTCAGTGTCCTCTTGATACAACCTCTTGAAATTAGTATATACTGTAGGCCCTTTAATTTGAAAACATCAATATTACTATTACAGATTACAGTAGTCAGATGCAGAATTTTATAGCTATGTGCAGAATGTGTAAGAATGTACTAATCACATGCAATGATCTCAAATTTCTTTATGCCAAACAAAATCCATAAGCACAACTTATGCTTGTTTAAGTAATCAAAATGTGGCAATATGATAACGCAGAATAGGCAAAACTAAAGCGGTATTTTGAGTAGGAAGAGTCAAGGATAGATCAATAATATGTAATCATGGTTTTAGAAAACCATCAAATAGTCTGGAGCAACCTGTTTTGCCAGTCATCTAAGGTACAAAGAAGAAACTTTACATAAGTTCAGTGTCATGTAATTTAGATCTATTATGTTCATTTTATTTTAGAAAATAAAATGTATGTACCTGATTCATGAATGTGAGCAAGAAATTCTTCATGACATAAGTTTTCTTTGCTTTTTCTGGGAGTAGATGACTGAGATACCGATACAGAAGCCTAAACATGGTTATGTAATATAAGTCAAAAAAGACATTATTATTTGCAAATCATCTTATATTAAACTAACATGCAAAATTCATCTCAAAGCAACATCCACAAGTTACATCAGAAATACAATCATGTTACACCAATACCTAAATTCCCAGTATAGAGCACTATGAAATTATATTTAAAATTGCCAAAATCATATACATTATATATGATTATATTAGTACAAAAATTTAGTACAGAAAATTATTACATTAGGTCTGTAAATGTGTTTTTTGTTTTGTTTTGTGTGTGTGTGTTTTTAAAGAATCAAACTTCAGAAATTTCTACACCAGAAACCCTCAAACCATTTCCTGGTTAAGTGAAAACATGCAAACAAAGGCTATCAAATTTTTATAGTATATTGTAAGTAGATAGTAGAAAGAATATAAATATTCATAGACTAATACACGCATCTTGGCAAAAGGGAGAGAGACTATCGATAAGGCCCTGAAAAAAAATCTATTGTTTGAGCATCTTGGGATGATGATGATGATGATGCTTTATTTGGGGAGAACCTTAAAAAAGCACCTATGTCTTTATGATCTAGGTGCTCCTTTAAGAAAGAGGAAAGCACCAAAGAGCTCTCATCAATGCCTTTTCCCTGTCTCGGCATTTAAAATGACCAGAAGCCATGCCAGGACAAACAGAATATAACAGCTTCTTTTAGGTTCTCCTGGGAAGTACTATACCCTCCCTACTCTAGTCAAAGAAAGGGAAAAGTTATTTCTTAACAGGACTGAAAGTACAATATGTTCTTACATCGAAGCATGGAGAAGCTGATCCACGTTTTTTGTTGTTGATTTTAACTAAAATTTCTAGACTTATACACAAGTATATATAATATAGTACCATATTCAAGAAGATAATACTGTTTCAAGTGTGACATACCTTTCCTCTATTTTTCATGAGATTTTCAGAAAATATTTCTAGTTCTATATCAGATGATTTGTTTAAAGAGTAATGCTTTATGTTCACTGGTTCACCAATATCACATATTTTCTTTTGAACTTTAGTAACATCTGCATCTTGGTTACTAGTTAATTTCCCCCCTGTATTTAAGGGACTAAGTCTGGGCTACAAAGAAAAGATAATTGGTAATGATGTTACAGACAAATTTATATAGGTACTTTGTCAACTGAAGCAACTATATCATTCTCTAAATCTGTGATCCTATACAAGCCACCTGGGAGTAACAAGCTTGGCCACATTCCCAAAAATATTTACTCGAGGTTAAGCCCCCTTGAATTCAATGGAACGGTGCTGGAAGTACACCAGGAAAATCAAATTACAGCAAAATCATTTGCCTGTATGACCGTGTGACTGTGATTTTTATCTTTTATTATACAGCCACAGGTATAGCAACATGGATAAAGCATCAATATCCTAAATATTTATGAGTGACAAAGGATACAATGTGGGGAAAGACATTTATACAGCGTTTTAACTCATATAACCTATTCCAAAGGTAAAAAAGGAGACAACTGTAATCCCCTCCTTTCCCAAGTTACAAGGGTCCTATACCTTGCATGAGAACTTTCCCTACTGAAAATGGAAATTAATTTGAACCAATTTGTTTAAATCTTGGTCACATCTCAAAAGAATAGCCTGTTTAAATGTAGTATCTGAATTCAAATAAAAATACAAAATAAATATATTTTAATGCACTGAAAATGTTTACCAAAGAAGATGAGCTTGAAGCAGGTGACAAATCTTCAGTTTCAAATTCCAGCTTTCTGCTGTTTTCTGAAAGCTTCTTTAATTGTTTGCTTTCTGTATTAATTTCTTCTACATCAGATACATTTTTAGTATCACCTAAAGATTTCTCCTTTTCAGACATAAACTCTTTTTCAGATGTTAACAAAGATGATAACGATGATCTTCCTGGTGATATATGTTCTTCAGTAGATTGTTCCTCTCTGTACTCCTCACAACCTAAATAATAAGGTGTAATTCAACATAGTGATAAGGGGAAATATGCCCAGTTAAAGGCGCAATTCCAGAGGTTAGCCAGAAGAGATAAGGAACTATTTTTAAATAAGCAGTGCATAGAAGTGGAAGAAGACAACAGAATGGGAAGGACAAGAGACCTCTTCCAGAAAATTAGAAACATTGGAGGTAAATTTCAGGCAAAAATTGGTATGATAAGAAACAAAAATGGCAGGGACCTAACAGAAGTTGAAGAGATCAAGAGAAGGTGGCGAGACTATACAGAAGATCTGTATAGGAAGGATAATAATATCAAGGATAGTTTTGACGGTGTGGTGAATGAATTAGAACCAGACATCCTGAGGAGTGAGGTTGAATGGGCCTTAAGAAGCATTGCTAACAACAAGGCAGCAGGAGACGACGGGATCCCAGCTGAATTGTTTAAAATCTTAAAAGATGATGCTGTCAAGGTGATGCATGCCATATGCCAGCAAATATGGAAAACACAAGAATGGCCATCAGACTGGAAAAAAATCAACTTATATCCCCATACCAAAAAAGGGAAATGCGAAAGACTGCTCAAACTTCCGTACAGTGGCCCTTATTTCTCATGCCAGTGAGTCCCCTTTGGGGTGAGAAGAGTGGAATATAAATAAAGTGTTATTAATAATAATAGTAATAATAATAATAATTATTATTATTATTATTATTACTGCCCATTTAATATTGATTCACGAGTTAGGATTAGCTAGTTTAGTCAAAAGGGAACATGCCATTGACAACCTAGAGGTAATCTAAGGGTTGAAATGGTAATGACATTTGTCGCTGTATGACCTACCTTTTTTAGTGACTGACAGAAAGAAGTTGGTAGCATAATTCTACTTCCTCAGATGAATATACCTAAATAACTATGAACATATCTTTATAGGCAGACTGTATGTGTGATTAGTTGAGGTGAAATGGTCATCTCATCATCACAGATGGAAGACAAAGACAGGAGGAAATATGTTGCCTAAAGTTAGATTGAGTATATTACCTTATGAATGATGGAGAGAGTTATTGGACTGCAGTGTGATGTTAGCTGGGAAACAGAAAGGAGAAGTGGTAATCCAACCTAGGGTGCCCTCATGAGGCTGGAATTAAATGGGATTAAATGGGATAACCATCAGACCTAATTGGTTTACAATGCAAAACACACGGATGACCACGTTCTACACTCCTAATACAATCCAATGCTATGTTGTATCAATTCACCTAGCCCTGTATTTGTCTTTGAGTAGCAAGAACTTCTCATTTGCCTTTTTGAGCCCATTTGGGATCCTGTTAAAAACAGAGGCTTCCAGAACCATTTTGATGTAAAATATATGTTTTGCCTTAAATACAGGGAGTGGCCATGAAACATGGACCTTTCCTCCACACAAAGCATTTACTCTGCCATTGAGTCATTCCAGACTGAACTACAGCCCCTTTCTAGTGATGACATACTTTACTCTTCTATAAAAAATTATATTGTTCCAAAAATTTCATCTATGATTTTTTTCCTCATTATTACTTACGTTTCTATGAAAAGCTATTACTTCCTGTCACTAATGGATTGTGATATATTAACTATATTTCTTCTGTTTTAAGATGACATTGATTGTAAGGTGCACAGCAATTTCAGTACCAGATACATGAGAAAAAAAACTGTATTTATATGTTTAAAAGGTTATTCTAAAGCACACCACATTTTGCGAGATATTTATAAGGAGAGGGTTCATCTTAGACTTGAAGAAATACAGTGTATCTCCAGTTTTACCTTTTTATCTTATCTAACACCTCTTTCTATCCAACCAATTCAGCAGCAAGAGTCAAGAAGCTGTAACAAAAACTCTAAGAATGACTTGATTTATGTTGTTTTTCAGAATTGTTCTGTGATCTGTACAGCATTTGTGATTGCTTACTATTTTTTCTCTTCCAAGCAAAATGCTAACACCCCAACTGTTCTAAGAGAGGTTTTTCTTTCTTGCCCAGTTTTCATAAGTGAAATCTACCTAATCTTTGAGCAGGCATGTAAAGCACGCACTAGAAGAAATATATCGAACATTAACTCTAGATCAAGATAGAATCTAAATCTAACCCAAACTGTAGAAATCGAGAAGTGTCTACCTACTTACTGACAAATTTACATACAGGTAGAAAACCTTCCATGCTAGACCTCGAAGGAAGATGCGCTGGAGATTTACAGCAGTAAAAACACTGGGGTGTGCAATTAAAAAGTAAATTCTAATAATCTGGAATATCTTAAGAAGCATATGTTGTTTTTACCAAATTCATGATAATGTTGTTACCCAGTAAGCTATAAAACAAATAAATATACAAATACAAATATAAAACTTACATCTCATTATCTCAAGAGAAGGTGGACTTTCAAATGAAGGTAGAGATGATAATTCAATTTTTTGTTTTGATCCTGAATCATTTGATATAGCAGTGTTTTTATGTTGGTTTACCAAATTTCCTTTGGGTGGTTCACTGGAAAGAATATTCTGCTGTGCCTTTGATTGATTAACTGCTTTTGTTTTTATACTTTTAGGTTCTGGCTGCAAGGACAAAATGTTATCAACTACATATACATACTATCTATAGCGAGCATGTCATATCAGAAACAGGCATGAAAGACAGACAAAATGCAGTTGAACTTTGGCTTACATTTTCTTTTAAAGTGCCTCTTTTAACTAGGTTTTCAGAAGATTCTTCTTCTATGTCACTCTCTGAATCTGAGAATTCTTTATAACTTTTTTTGGCTAGTGCTGCTTTTCTCTTTGGCTTCAGTCTGGAACGTCGTGCTTCTTCTTCTCTATCACTGTCACTTTGGTTTTTAGAAATTGGTTTCTTTAGAAACAAAATTCAAAATTGTATTAATATGGGAACAACGTTTTAAAAATATATGAAAGTATGCCGACTTTATGGCCTAAAACAGTTCACTCATAGTAGTTCAAAAAAATAAAATGGAAGCTATATCAGTGAAGAATTAAACACCTATTCTTAGAATCACAAATAGTGTTTGGTTCCAAAAAATTTACACACAGTAGATTTTCACTCATGCTGCACATTTCTTCTTTCCCTCAAGCAGGTAAAATGATTAGGTTGCCAGTTGAAAGATGGGTTTAAAAATGGCACTGCTAGAAGTTTTACATGCTGTACAGTATTTTACATAGCACTAAAGCAAGAGAGAATAAATCAAAATTATGGCCCGGTTATTAGGAAAACTACCAGTTCATTCACAGAATAAGAGGTCCTGTAAACAATGCAGAATGGATAGGTTTAGTTTCAGGAATCGGATTATTTAAATCTTTAGGTCAGTAAACAAAATCTCAATGCTTCTTAATATATAAAATCCAAAAATTTACTGTACCGTATTTTTTATGGTTTCATTTTGTTGAAATGTTCCCCTCATACTCCTGGGTGGGGAAGTTTTCTCTTTCAAATAACAAACAAACAAACATTAAATGCAGTGAAGGGGTACTGTTTGTTTAGGTCAATAATCAGAAAATGCATTTAAAACTTGAGTTCATCTTTTCGCATGTCCTTAAATATGACCCTGACCACTTTCATACAGAAATCTAAAATTAATGTAAAATAAGAAAGTTTACCATATACATGCAGTCCATGAGTTACAAACATCTGATTTACAAATGACTCATAGTTAAGAGCGGGGGTGAGACAACAGGAAGTTTAAAAAATTCATCCTTATGAAGGGAAATTCACTCCTGAAAAGTAATCGTGGGGAAAAGGTGTCTCAATTGAAGCTTTATCACCAATTCTTGTTTCCACAACAAGCCAAATTTTTCAAAATCCAATTATTACAGAGACAGAAAGTGAGGTGAAATCTTCTGAACAGGAGCACAGACAGCAAAACAAACACCATAGGGGTGTTAACTCTTCCCCATACTATCCAAAACTAACATACATACATTTTTGGATTGAGTTACACTTTTAAAATGTATCTGCTCCGACTTACATACAAATTCAACTTAAAAACAAACCTACAGAACCTATCTTGTTTGTAACTTGAGGACTACATGTAATGGCCATTGGTGAGTGGATGTATCACTCTTGCCCACCAATCAGGATCAAACCTTTCATATGTTTTAAAAAGTCTTCCCTCAAGTGATGGAAAACATTTATTCCACATAGAACATGATTTTCCTTGCCTAATTGCCTTGCATTTAGTGTTTTTTGTTTTGTGATATGTCTTTGGAAAGAAAACACTGACATAATTTCCAAGTCTGAATGCTCAACCTTACCTCTTCCAAGAAAAAACACTGTGAAGGCAAGTACCGTCAAATGCATATCTTTTTTGGCAAAATTATGTTGCCAAAATTAGAATGTGCCTCCAAAATGGGCACCAGTTTCAAGCCCCAGAAAGGAAGAAAGGGCCAAATACTGCTGCTCTCATCCAGAAGGAGGGAGGAATGGACGGCCGAACAGTCATGGAAGCCCGGAAATTCAAGTGAGGACTGGCTTCTTATGCACCAAGAAATAATATTGGAATTTCTGGGGTTTTAAAATTAGGGTGCATATTAGACTTGATGGCATACTAGACGTGAGTAAATATGGTAGTTTAAAGATAAGTAATAGAAATTTTGTTTAATATTTCCTCTCCACATTTATTATCATATTATACCAAACTGCTGATTTTAAACACCATAGAACTAGATTTTGAGGCTTCCATGAGACAAGGTCAAGTATTGCTTATATGATATTTTCATTTTAGGTAGCCAAAAGTGATACATTGCAAAATAAATTGTATGTGATTTTCATAGCACTTTTACCCTATCAAGAAGTAGCAACATCTTGTTTTTAGTATATTTTAACCTTTGTTCTGTGTATTTTAATAGAATAGAAAGATGATGTGCTTTTAGTATGCTGGGATTCGTCTTGAGTCACAAGGAGAGGTGGGTAAGAAATTTATTATTATTATTGTTATTATTACTTCTACTACTACTACTACTACTAGTAGTAGTAGTATTAATGAGATCCTTTAAACATACTGAACATAAACGTCTTAAGGCTATAGGATAATAAAACAGGTAATGCCATGCCATCTGCATTTTTTTGCATATGATACACAATAATTGCTTAAGTGCATAAAAAGTGACATTTTCAAACACCATAATAATTAGTTTGCTTACTTGCTTCCAGAATTTTAGTTTTCTTTTTTTTCATTCTGCTATAATCTATAAGTTGGGGTTTAGGCTTTCTGTTGGACTCTCTTAGCCAGCTAATATCTGTTTTAGTGTCATCACCTCTATATTCTGTATCTGTGTCACTAAAAAGATGTTTCTTGTTTCTATTAGTCTTATTCTGTAAAACAAGAACAAAGAAAGATCTGTAGGATCTATTCCATTTAATTATGATTGAGTTCTTAAAACAAATCCCACTGAAATCAATCAAAATCAGTCAAATAAAGTAGCTGTGATTTATTTAAGTCCCACAAGTAAAATAATTAAGACTATAATAGCAATTGTACAGTATTTTGAACTATATAATTTAAAAGTAATCAAGCCAAAAAATCTTAAGGCACCAACCCCTATAATTTAATGTAGTAGAAACTGAACTGATATGTCATATAGAAGTTTCACCATTACTGCCTCCCCCCCCCCCCAAGAAGGCAATTAAAAGATAGTTTATAGGGCAGTTCAATTTAAGAATTGACTATTCTAGCCCTTGAACAACAAAGGATCCTACCTATGTAATAAGTTTACTGTTCAATGAGTGTTTGTAAATTAGTGCAGAGAAATAGCTATGTGGTAATAGTGATGATGGAGAAGACAATGATGACTGATTTTATTTCATGCCATCAATGGACATGGGACAACATAGAATATAATTGTGATCTTCCATTGGAAGCTGAGTGTAAACACAAAGCACACAAATAGGTTCATAGAAAGGGAATAAAGTTTTCTCAGAGCTCAAATGAATGCAAGGAAGCAACATTCATAACAGTCATTCACAATAATAATACAAACTTGAGAGGCACTCCAGATAAAGCCTTATATCCTGCCACTTTTTGCCACATTAATACAAGTCTAGACAATGTTATCTTCTTCAACTTTTCAACCTCTTACATTTTCTAAACAAAGAGAGGGAAAGAATCATCAAGGAGAAAAATAAAGAACAGTTTTCTTTGATCTGTGCTAGAAGCCCTACACCTTGTAGCTTCCATTAATTCATTTTTATTGTAGCCTTTTTGTAATATCTTCATAAAAATTGGTTCCAAATGCTGGAGTTATTTTACAAACTATTTCCTTTTCTAAAATACCTTATTGCTTTGCCTCTTTTGGCTTATGCTTTTTCTTTGATTATCGTGATTCCTAAAATGAATAAGAAATAAGTTATAGCAACAATTACACATGAAGTAAATACTCAGTTTGCATGAATTTAATTTTTGGTGACTCTGAAATCTGGAAAAAATACTACTTTGGGCATAGATTGAGCCATGGAAGTGTTAGAGGTGTCTTTTCCAACATACTACCATCAAGTATTTGTATTATGAAATTGTATATTGGCATTCAGTCTAACCATCTTTCTACCAATTGGAAATGATGTATCCTTACATTTTCTTTGAAAGATCTGCAGTCACTTCCATCTTAGTAGCTTCCAACTTAGTAAGATGAAATTCTTGAATCTAAAATATAAACATCAAAACAATTCTTATGATGATTTTTCTGTCCTTTTCTTTTTAAAGATCATCCCTTTAAAATAAAGAGCAGAGTTTCAATGCTGCACTTAGTATTGATACTATACTTAATATGACTAATCTGCCTTGAGTGCTATGAAGAAAGGCAGGATTTTAGCTAAATTAGTGGTTCCCAACCTTTGGTCCTCCAGTTGTTTTGCTTCTATTTCCAGAAAACCCAACCGGCTTACCAGCGTTTAAGAATTGTGGGACCTGAAGTCTAAAACACCTGCAGAACTAGAAGTTGGGAACACTGACCTAAATACACAAAATAATAAATAAGAATATCCATGTCAAAATTTACAACACATTAAGAAAATTAATGAATTCATATCAATGTTTTTGCACCAGCTATCATTTTGCCCTTCTAAATGGTCTTTGGTTGGAGGCATGTGGAACCTGAATTAAAGTCAAGCACAGAAAACTTCAAATGACATATCTCATGGTGGCAAAATTATAATTATGATCTAAATAACCTTCTTTCCTTGAATGGTATTTAGAAATCTGTGACCAGATTAACTATCACATGCCATGATAACAACCACAACAACTTTATTTTTATATCCTGCCACCATCTCCCCAAAGGGACTCAGGGCGGCTTACAAGTGGGACCAAGCCCAACACAAGAATGTTTACAAACAAAAAACATATTTAAAAATATCATACACATATAACAATCTGATTAAAACAATTTAAAACAATAGAATATAAAAACAACCATTAAAATGAAACAAAACAAACCTCCAGAACCAGGGTAGGCAAGTTCAGAAATTGGAGAGGGATGTAAGGGCTTGTGCAAAAAGCAGATTATAGGGCTAGGGGTAGGGTGCTGAGCTCACTGTAATGGTCAGTTTGGGCTGCACATTCATGATTGTACTGCTACCGAAAGAGATCACCCTGCTGTAGATTATCTATTTATATTTTTCATATATTAATTGTTGATATGGTAATCTTACTCCAAGCTTTATTGTAGGTTCATCAAATCCACTTAAGTTAAAGTTGTAGACATCATCCCTATCAAGAGACAAGACTTTATTAATGAACTCATAATATCAAATAGGTTTAGACCTGTAGGAAAATGTTGTCTACTTACATAAGATGTTTACTTGTTATGTTAAGAAGACTAGTAGTTTTCAAATCTCCTGAATTGTTCTTATTTTTGTTCTAGGTATAAAAATATCAAGTAAAGTCTGTAACTCTTGAAGAACACTAACAATGCTATGCAACATTATTAATTCATTAGAACACTTTGGACTCATTTTGGGTGTCAGGTTAGATACAAATGAAATAAATTAATAAATGAGAACAAAAATAACTACATTTTAATGTTAACATTTTAAAGATTTAATTAAAATATTTATATTCTGCCAAACAAAAAAAACAAAACAAAACAAAAATAAATCAACCAAGCTTAGGAAGTTCATTTTCAAAAACATTATTTAACCTCCAAATACAATAAAATCTTGCCAGGATAAAATGCTACGTAATAAATAGAACAAACTGAATAAACAAATAAATAAATAAATGGAAAGAAACCAAAGGAAAACAAGCTCTCCTCCCCTTGAGAAACACAAGCATCCTCTGAGATGGAGTAGGCAACTGTTAGCATTTGAGAGTTGCGTAGACTTTCTGTGGACCATGGAGACTGCATTCACCCCCATCGTGCCCCATGGCTAATGCTGATTGCTTTTAAAATTCTCCACATACATTTGCTATGTTTTGGAGGACCTCAGGCATATTTTACAATGCAAGAAAGCAACAAGAATGTCCAGAAACCTCATAAAACTGTTTCTTAAGGGAGGGGAGCCATGCTTTCTTCACAAAAGGACAATAAGAAACACTTCAAAATACCGTTCCATATATTCCATCACCTTTTTCCAGGACAAGAGATTTTTGTAATGTCCTACCTTCCTGGTCATACCTTCACTTTTTAGTTTAGACAGCAATCAACCAGCTTCAGCAAGCAGGATCTACTCCCGCAAAACAGAGGAGGACCTCCTACTAAAATTACTGACACATGATCACTCCTTACTGGGAGGGGGGGGGGGAATCATCCATACTCTAACTAGCTGGAAACTGTCTTCAACAGAGAAGAATCCCCTGTCGACTGTAAGGAAAATGTATGCAGTGGAATTTCATTTCCTAATGGAGAACCAATTTTTCAGGTTCTTACTTCCAAAATCCACAACAAAGAATGAAGTGATTCAGCATTTCTTGAAAACAGAGGCCTCTTTAGGACGTTTATTCAATCACATATTCAATACTCTATTTACTTGAGTATAATGTGCCATCAATGTAATAGGTACCTGAATGTTCTGCTGACTGCCTCGAAATGGCCAAAAGGCATGGGGGAAACTGCACCTGTTGGCCTGATGGAGGGGCATGGCTTCCCAAACGGTCTTGTTAGGAAGCTTCTGCCTGACAGAGAGGTGACAGCTTCCCAAATAAGGCTTCATTTATGAGGCCTTCAAAATGGGGGGGGGGGGGGGGGGGGTTGAAGATCTCATGAATGAGGCCAGTTAAGCCATGCCCCCCTTTCACGCCAAGACTATGTAATTTATCAAAAAGGTGAGCACTATCTATATAAATAAAATGAAATGTTCACTTGTGGGATTAACATAACTCCAAAACCACCGGACGAATTAACACTAAATTTGGACACAATACACATACCAGGACAACAAGTGACCATCACACATAAAAACACTGAAAAACACAGGGGAAGAGCCTTTAAAAGCCATATGTGTGTGTGTGTGTATGTGTGTGTTACAACGCATGCGCAAAACCTCTTATGTACGCAAACACACACATATACACAAATATACACACACACACATATACACACACAAAACACATATACACAACGCGTGGCAGGGGGTGGTAAAGGTAAAGGTTGTCCCTTGACATCGAGTCCCGGGGGGGTGGTGCTCATCCCCATTTCTAAGATGAAGACACCTCCAAGGTCATGTGGCCAGCATTACTGCATGGAGCACCGTTACCTTCCCGTTGGAGTGGTACCCATTGATCTACTCACATTTGCATGTTTTCGATCTGCTAGGTTGGCAGAAGCTGGGGCTGACAATGGAAGCTTACGTCACTCCCCGGATTCGAACCTGCGACCTTTCGGTCAACAAGTTTGTCAGCTCAGTGGTTTAACCCACTGTGCCACTCGGGGCGGTTAGTATTCAAATAAATATGTTCTTTTGTGATGATAAAGAAGGAATGTGGAGAATGAGCCTAGATACCACAAAGGATCCATATATAGATCAGCAAAATCCATCTCACATATATAAAAAGTAAGATAATGTATGATGATATGGTTGTTCTTTATATAACAAAGGCAACAATTCCATTATATTCCTAAATTGTTCAGTTTTGTTTTTATGCACAGCATGCAGTAGTGAAGTTTCCTTTAAAAGTTTTCTCTTTCTATTAATTAGAGATGGATTTACTAGTAGGTGTAAAATCTATTTTACACATGCACACACACATACAGTTTGATATTAAAACATAGTTCTACATTTGTAAAGGGGGAAAACAAGTGCTTACCTTACTAACACTGAATCCAGATTTATTAAAAGATGTACTACAAGATAAATGAGTAAAATATAATGCAAGTCAAATTTCATACCAGAATTTTTGTTTACAAAGAATTATTTGCTTCACTACTATATTTTAGAACAGTTACAATGGTGTAGTATAGTTGAAATTAAAACATGACTCACAGTTCTAAAGACATTGCCTAACTAAGTTGTGATTTTTGCCATAGTGTTGGGATATTTGCTCCTCCCTACTGCAGTGCTCTCTGATGCTGAGAGTCTAGAAGTACTAATCTTTGAAACGCTTAATAGGAGCAGCGGATAGCCTCCAGTGGGGAGGATAAATTGTGCCCTTTGTGCTGGATTCTATTAATAAGAAAGCAGACATCCACCAATGAATGTTTGCAAGCTCATTACTTGCAAACAAATCCCTGCTGTATAATCTGTATCATCTGTATCATCATCGTCGTCATTATTATTATTATTATTATTATTACTACTACTACTACTACTACTATTATTATTATCGACCTACGATCCTTAGGACAGTGACATTTTGGGGCCGGGGAAAGTTATTTGCCAGTAAAAAAAAATCTGACCTCATATACATTTTTTTTCAACAGAAATGGAAAATTCTACAGATATTGTTAATTGTCAAGTTGGCTTTGACCATATGGGCCATCTAGTTCAACCCTCTGCCATTCAGGAAAAGCACAAGACACTCCTGACAGATGACCATAGGAAAGCTCCAGTCACCAACAGACATGCTCAGGTCTTTGCAAGCTCAGGACTATGACTTCCTTATCTGTAATGAAATCTTCTTTTCTTACTTTGCTTTCAACTTTACCAAGCATTATGATTATTTATAACTTTTATGTGATATTGTTTTAAACTCATGCACTGTTGATGGCAGTGCTTTGTAAGCCACCCTGAGTCCCTTTTTGGGAGATGGAGGTGGGATACAAATAAATATGATGATGATGACGATGACGACGAGGATTATTTATCATTATCATCTTTTTCAATTGCCTCACTTTGGCAATTAGGGCAAGTTCTAGAATCCAAATATTGGGTCTTTTTCAAGTTCATGAAGTGGTATTCTCTTCCTGTCAGCTTTCTCCACTGTCTAATTTTTACAATCATACACAGAAATTATAAATACTACAGCACTGATGTTTTTGCTATTTACCATCAATTTTTGAATAAAGTTGACCCTATTAACAAGATACCCTGTCACGCTATACAATTATGTTATTATTATGTTTATTTATACCCTATTTTTCTCTCCAGAAGGAGACTAAAATCAGCTGTTATAGCACTGTTATTCTACTTAACTGTTACGGTTCCATCTTATGATATCCTGGGGTTTATAATTTCATAAAGCAGTATGGTGTTCTGGCTGAATATTATAAATGTCTCTCCTAAATGGCTAATCCCAGGATAAGGTGTCTTTTCCCAGTGTGAAAAATTTGAGTTCATGTATTCAGAGGTGGACAGCTAGAACAGAACAGGGATTCTGTTGATGTACTGTCCACCTTGCTGCTCAAAAATCTCCCTTTCTCAGCCATTTAACCCAGAATATCAAGGTAGATAATCCACAATATCTGCTTTGAACTGGGTTAGTTGTGTGCACACTGCATATAACCCAATTCAAAGCAGATAATGTAGGATTTTATACAGCTGTGTGGAAGCCTCACCCCAACTTCAGGTTCTGGGATGGGAAAATGGAATGGTACTTCTCAGAAAGTAGAGCTAAGCCAGCCCCTTGAGTCTCTAGGAAGCTGGCTAGAATAAAATGAATTAAATGCTGACTAAAATGATGTTAGCAGAAAATTTAGAATGAGCGGGAGGGAGGAAGAGCAGCAAACAACAAAAGCCACAACCCTGTCATCTTTGATCTGCAAAGTCTAGAAGAACTGTTTGGAGCATTTGAGTTTACCTACATTTGGCAGATAAGAGAATAATCTAGCATTCATGTGAATAATTTACTAAACACTTTACAGATAATATCACTTGGACCCACTTTGGCCTGTATAGTTAATACGGGTTGTGGAGATGTAAACTGTCACTATCTTTAGCAAATTATTCACAGTGAATGCTAGATCATATAGAATTTTAGATTTCAGAATTTCAGATAATGGATACTCAATCTATATTTTACAAAGAAAATACACATGTTGTACCTCTTCTTTGAAAATGACTGAAGTTGTCTTGTACTCTTTATCCCGTTTTTTTGTTTGTATCTGTCACTGATGTTACTTATTAATAATTCTGCTGCTTCAGCCATTACTTTTGATTTAGATTTCTGAAATATTTTGCAAACAACTTATCAAATATTCCACAAATTATATTTCCAAAATAACATTTCTTTCATTCAAAATCCATATAGGTATTGAGAATAGGCATTAAAAAATCCAACGTTTACTGACAATGTCAGCATTTGCAAAACTTGCTAAACAGGCTGGCTTCCCTTTTTGCAAAGCATTTTCTGCAGAGTCCACTGTAAACACAGGTCATTGCTAACAGATTTATTTAACTGTGGTGGTGGTGGTGGTGGTGGTGGGGCATTCAGAAACCTTTTCCTGTTGCCAATTTTTTTGACCTCAAAATTGAGCTAAAGGGATCTCATTTGGAGTTGAGAGCTGCAATTTAAGAGATAGTGCTCTAGATGTTAATCAGTCAGGTCACAAGAAATCCCAGAGCACACATTGAGAACTGGAGATCTGCAATCCAATGGTTGGTTATACATAATTCTGAACAGTATTTATATTTCAGCCACTTTCAACATTCCTTAGCTCTAGCTTTTCCTTTGGGTAGCCAAATCACAAGGCTACCTATCAGCAAAATCTACAAATGATAGAAATTCTCTTTTATGCCATTTATTCAGTTAGTCCTCCACATTTGTGGGTTTGACTTTTGTAATTTGATTGTTTGCAAAATTGACAGTCATGGTGGAGGACCTAGAGCAGTGGTTCTCAACCTGGGGTCCCCAGATGTTTTTGGTCTTCAACTTCCAGAAATCCTAACAGCTGGTAAACTGGCTGGGATTTCTGGGAGTTGTAGGCCAAAAACATCTGGGGACCCCAGGTTGAAAACCACTGACCTAGAGAGTCCTAAAAAGGTTGCTGCTTTGATTTTTTTTTAAAAGCCATGCATATCTTTTATTTGCAGTTTCTCACTTGTGTGTGTGTTCATGGGTCTATGCCCCTAATCCTAGAAAATATGTCAGCATTTTCAGCATATCAATTCTGTTAGGGTTGAGATTGTGAGTGGAGAACCACCGTACCCTAGCTACCATCCTTGATTACTGGCCACATTAATTGCTATTGATGGGAGTTAGGATCCTACAATAATTTGATGCTCTAAGTTTCCCAACTCTTCATTTAGATGAAGGTGGAAAACTGAAAATCTAGATAGGGCAAACTCTTTTTGAGGCAAACCTCATCCTGCAGCACACTCAACGTGAGGGGGGAAAAAAACAAAAGCTTTTTTTTTCACCCCAAAAAATGTCATGACCTTTTACATTTATTTTTTGCCACGGACAAGGCATTTGCAGCATCTCTCACCAGCATGTATTTAAATTTAATGGAATCAGGATGGTTTTGACTAGAGCAGAAATACTGACAAGGATCATGTTTAATACTGTTCTTTTTGGCCGTTTCCCAAACAATCTTGTCCTCAAATTTCTTTTTCTGCCCACAAGAAAACGTATATGTGGATCTTTCTTTATTGTAGGAAGAAAATCAATGAGTGTGAAATTTTGATTAAGAAATACAAGTGATGTCATTCGGTGGCCCACAAGACTCTTAACTATATATTTTGTATTGATCTTGTTTCAATGAATGATACAATGTACACTGAAAGAGGGCTTTCATATGAGTTACAATGTTATAAGTAGCTACAATTCAGCTCCATTTTACCTGATTAGTTTTCTTATTAACAGTTTTTTTCCTATAACATATATCAAATTCATCATCATCATTGGTTGCAGTTACTGACTTTGGATATCCTAAATGTTTGAGAGAACTGTCTTCCATTTGGTTGGCACTAATATTAACTTCAGGTTTACTGGAAACAAGGTCTTTGCTGGTACTTTTTGATATTTTCTCATCCAAAGGCTTGAGACTGTTTCCCATTTCTGCACTGTTTATTTTGCCACTTTTCATTGCCACTATATTAGTTTCATGATGCCGCTGCGCTGTTATTTTTTCATCACAATGCAGTCTACTTTTCACCTCTGTAGAACTCATTTCAAATATGGAAGAGAATGCTTTTTGCTTCGCAACTATGTCACTTAGATTAGAAGCTAATACAAAACAAAAAAATATGTTTTAAAATGGGATTTTAAAGAAACTCTCATTTATCACAGAAACTATATCTTACAGATCAATTGAATGTTTAAAAGTGGAACATACATTCTTGTTGACTACTATTGTGTTTGTTGCAATGTGATATTACTGTCTCAGGTATCCAACACATCTGCCGTTTCTGGGTTTTAACTGCAGCAAAAGAATTATCCTCCACATCAGGTAATCTTTAAAAGAAATCCAATTTTGTCAACAAACATTTTGACATTTGACTGATACATTTACTACCAAAATATAAAATATTTGCATTTTCTTTAAACAAAAGATGTCCCCAGTACATCTACTGCATTATTATTATTTTTTACTGAAAACTGTCCTACATTTAAAATCATATATAAACAAATAACTGATCTTTGTTTAAAAATGCATATGTTCATTCAGACTTTTCATTATTACTTTTATAAAAGAGTTGCTACTGAGTTGAATACAATATCTCTTCTTTGAGAAAACTGATGAATAGAGCTATTAATTCCAGGCAACATACCATCACCACATGACAATCATGGAAATTCACCAAATCCCTATTTATCCTGGTTTAATCATTAAACACACTGACACTGTTGGCAGAAATCTATTATTATTTTTGTGAGCACCATTTGATACTATATATTAGTTTCACCTGAAATACAAGCAACCAAATGGCCACAATGAACATGAATGCAGTAAAGGCCCTTCTATGGGAAACATCCATAGCTAAATGATCACTTCTCTTATGCTTGTCATGCAAAATAAGCATATGGTTTTCATGCAGAAAGTCCCAAGAGGGCTGTTAACTTCCAGAGAAGGAAATAATCTTCCCTGATAAGTATCAATTTCTCTGTTCATCCTTTTCTTTGTTTAATAGCTATCATTGATAGGATATTACCATTGCCAAAGGTAACCCACACTATGCATAAAGGATGGATAGAAATGAAACTTGTGCACAGGTCTGAAAGCACTTATGATAACTAATAGAGTAAAACAAGTAACCAACGTTTGATGTTTCCCAGATTAAAGCAAGAATAACACAAGGATCTGGGCAGTCTAGCCATCTCAATGTGCAGATAAATATTCAAAAGAAAAATCACAAACAAGATCTATAATAGTAAATGACATGTTTTTCTAAAATCATATATCTTTTAAAATTATAAATTCCTCCTGGGCTGGAATCAAGGCTCTGTACCATATTGATAACAGAACTATTAAACAGTATAAATATGATCTATAATTATTTTTCTGTACTTACAACTGTTCACCATTTTTTATTGGCTGAGAATCGGGAACAATGTTTATTAATTCACCTAAGTAAAACAAAAACATTAAATTAAAATGTATTTAAAGATTTAAAGGAAATGATAATGAAAACACCAGTAATGTTGAAGATAGCTTATACAAATGTGAAAACAATTATAAAGCAAGACTGGTGCAATGTGTTCAGCTGCTTGCCTCTTTGTTTTTTTTTCTTGAAATCTGCATCTTCGTCACTATGGCACATATTGATTGCATTTTCAACTGGAACATGCTATATGTAAGTATAAATAATAATAAATTAGCATGCTAAGTGATAAATTCACACTCATACAGATGGAATTATATTCTATTTCCAAATAACGTTATGACCTACTGTTGAAGTAGAAACTACTGTGTGCAAAAATCTCAAAGTTTGAAAAACAAAGTAACATATTATAATATCAATAAGGTTTTTAAAACACTTTCATTATTTAAAATAATGATAAAGATGTGGGAGAAAAGGGAGGAGGCACAATGTATTTATTGCTTTTAGTAATTAAACAGTGTTCCTAAAAACTAGTGATACCTTTATGGGGTTCTCTGGGGGTGACGAATGGCAATCAGGGGATCCAACTGAGTTTTGGGGGATCTAAGTCTTGACAGGAGATAGAGGACTTGGAGGTGGCTCACGTGAAGAGCTGGAAGCAGCTGCGGGGGATAATGATGGGGCGGTGGTCAGTTTATCTTCTGATGATGATTTGTAAATAAAAGTGGGTTCAGGGATGAGGGGTCCTTGCAGAAGGCAAGGTGTTGAAGTGCGTTCGTGTATTGGGTGCTGTGTGACTTGCTGCTGCTAGTTTTGTGTTCGGTGTTGGTTTGGGATCTGCAGTTTGAATCTCTTGATCGTTTGCTTTTTATTGACCTGGATTGGCTTCTCGTGAGTATGGACTTCTCCCTTCCTGGATTGGCTTGGCTAAAGACGCTGCTTCTACGGACTCTGGAGCTGTGCTGTTTTGGATTTCCTCCGCTTCGACCCTGGACTTCGGCTGATGATGCTTTGTTTCCTGCGGTTCCTCCTTTTGTTAACCAGTTGTGTACTGTGCCTTTTTGTTTGACCTCAGAACACTTTTCCCAACTAATTCAGATTATATTCCTGTAAACTCTTTTTGAACCAGGGCTGGTTGTTTCTTGAGTTTTGACCAGTGGCACTGCATTTAAGTTCCTCTGTGTCCTTTTTCCTTTGTTTTAATAAACTGTACTGAAGTCACTTTTGTGTCTGGCCCTTTAAGGTGTCTGTGATTCTAACACCTGTACTTGAGCTGACACATGGAGAGAACTATTCCGCTTGGCATTCTGAGGATAGGGATTTGGCTAGTGTTAAATAGGGTTACATTAACACTGGGGACACAGGCTCAGTCAGCTTTAAACCTGGAGACTCAGGTTTCTGCAGTGACCACAATTAGGTAAAGGTAAAGGTTAAGGTTGTACCCTAACATTAAGTCCAGTCGTGTCCAACTCTGGGGGTTGGTGCTCATGTCCATTTTTAGCTGAAGAGCCTGCATTGTCCATAGACACCTCCAAGTTCATATGGCCAGCATGACTGCATGGAACGCCGTTACCTTCCCGCCGGAGCAGTACCTATTGACCTACTCACATTTGCATGTTTTCGAACTGCTAGGTTGGCAGAAGCTGGGGCTAACAGTGGGAGCTCACGCCACTCCCTGGATTCGAACCTGCAACCTTTCGGTCAGCAAGTTCAACAGCTCTGCGCTTTAACCCACTGTGCCACCGGGGGCTCCTGACCATGATTACTCTTGTACATTTAAATATTGTGCACCAACTGTGTCCATTCCTTAAGACATCAGATCTGGCTAAAGTGGTTCATGCCTCAGTTATACCCTCTTCAGAGTACTGTAGCATGTTTTGAAACTGCAGCTGATCCAGAGAGTTGCAGCTATATTGCCAACTATACCTGGTTACAGAGATAACAACTCTCTTGCTGCAAAAGCTCCACTGACTGCAAGTTTGGGCACAATTCAATGTGCTGGTTATGGCCTACATGGCTAGGTCTAGGCTTTCTGGCTGATTGTTTTTCCTTATATAATCAGTAGGGGGTCCTTCTTTCAGTCCCAACAGCATTGTAAGCACTGTTGGTGGGGACATGATGAAAGGCCTTCTCAGCGGCTGCTTGTAGACTCTGGAACTTCCTTCCCAGAAGAACAGAATGGCCTCCTCTTTGTTCTTCAATTGGCAGGCTAAAATCTTTTTATTTAGTCAATTTTTAAGGCAGATTTTTTTAAAAGAATGGGCTATGAAAGGCTGCACTGTTTAAAATAAACTGTTTTTTTATGTTATTCTTTTACTGAGGTGTAACATTTGTTTCAATACTGTCAATAGTTTAATTCTACTTTAATATTCAATTTCTGTATGGTTTTAGTAAATTGTTCACTGAGTATGGTTTTAGTATATTGTTCATTGTGAACTGCTATGAGTTTAAATTTTTGTGGGAAAGAACAATATAAATATTAATATCCTCCCAACTACCACTGCTACATCAGAAGGAAAGCAGGAGGCAGAGCTCCATTATGTCTATTCCTGAAGATGATGATGATGATGATGATGATGAAGAAGAAAGACTCTCACTTTCCTCCATCCCAACGGTCACTGCCTCGGCTTTGGAGAAAAAGTCAATACCTGCTGGACTCAAATCCCTTTCACATTTTCATTTTGTGTTGGATTTGGCCACAGTAGTACACACATTGGTTACATCCAGCTGGATTACTGCAATGCGCTCTACGTGGGGACTGCCTTTGAAAAGTGCTCAGAAATTTCAATTGGTCAAAATAGTAGCAGTTATGTTATTAACTGGGGTTGTCTACAGGGAGCAACCAACTCCCCAGCTCATTTCCAGACACAATTCAAAGTGCTGGTTTTTATCTATAAAGCCCTATATGGTTGAGCTCAGGCTATCTCTTTATGAATCTATCTGAATACTAGTTAACTGGAGAGGTCCTTCTCTCTCTGTCCCACTACTCTCTGAAGCTTATTTGATGGTAACAAGGGAGAGGGTCTTTTCAGTTCTTGCTTCCAGACTCTGGAACTCCCTTCCCTAGAGACCAAGGTGGATCTGTCCCTGCTTGATTTTCAAGATCAGGATAAAACCCTATTTTGCCATCAAGCATTTATAGTCTAAGGAGGGTTTTCAGGAGTGGTGTGATTGAGATGTTGATGCAGGTGTGGAGTTTTAATAGATTTTAATATTTTAATGTATAAGGGTTTTAATGGCAGAAATTGTTTTAATTTTTATATTTTAATGCATTTACATTGTTTTAATTTTGCATTATTTATTGTTAGTTGCCTTGAACTAACAGAAGGAAGGCAAGATAAAACAAGAGAAAGGAAAGATAAAATTAAGTAAATAACACACACGTATATACATGCATAGATAGATTGAGATACATTTAAAGTTACCTTTTCTACAGAACTATCATTTTTATGAGATTTTATTGTAGAAGATAAAGAAACATTATTCTCTGCACTAAAATTCATTATGTTCCTCTCAGGTATCGAGAAAATATTATTTCTTTCCGCTGAGCTCATAATCTGAAGAGGTTTTTTAATCCGACATCGTCGTGGGGTTGCTGTAAATAAACCATCATTTAATAAAGTTTGTATTTGGGTTTTTTCCCCGCACACAAACCATGGGCTTCATAATTTGTAAGCATGCGAGTGCGGAGAAGAACAAACCACTGACCACCTGCTGCAATGCACCCTGAGCCCTGCCACATGCACGATGGAGGACCTTCTTGCGGCAACCCCAGAGGCACTCCAAGTGGCCAGATACTGGTCAAAGGACATTTAACCAAATACCATATTTACAAAATCTGTGTGATTTTTTTCTTTCCTTTTTTTTCTTTTTCTTTTTGATCTCTGTGTTTGTTTTGCTCTGTTAGAATTGTAATATAATGGTTGCTGATGACACGATAAATAAAAAATAATTTGTAAGAGTATGGGTTAGGATTATTTTTTGTCATGTTTTTCAGCTATACAATATACATTAGTAGGTTTATCAGTAGGGCTAGTAGTGAAGTACTACTTGAGGGAATGTCTTTTAAAATCTAACAACCAATTTCTTATAGCCCATAATAAGCAATTAATGTATCTCAAACAGAACTAAGGCACAGAGGAATAATCACTATGAAAGAAATCTAAAATCATTTTGTCACATTCAAAATCTGCATCTTTTATTAAAACTGGAAATGAAAATGTCTCCTCTCTTGCAAAGATGAGACCTAGTAGTATACACTGAAGTGTCCAGATGTGACAACTTTGATTTGATGAGATTACACTGAAGTAGATATAGGAATGCCTACTCTGTACCCTTAAGAGCCAGCTGTAAACATCCATTTAATTCTTTGAATATTTTCACACTAATGTTGAATTACTAAGCAACATATCACACAAATATCTGCCAACACATCACACTTAATTTTACAATAATCACAATTAGTAGAAGTAGGAGATGTGATTTAAATGTAAAATAAAATTCTATTTTCTACATGAAAATAACGCATGCACAAATAAAATCTACACGTTTCCATGTTTCTGTTACTTCCAAGTTTTTCACTTTGCCTTCCTTTCAATATCAAACATGTTTAATAAAGCTATTTATAAATTCTAAGCAATGGATCTACTGTGGGCATTAAATTGAACTTCCAAAGAAATATACTCTTTCACCACAAGAAATTTTAAATGAAAGAGAACAGTACACTTGCATATCCCTTCTTCTTTCCCTTTTTCTTCCTGCTTCACCTAAGTCTGTTTCGTCCACATAGCTCTATCTTCTGTTTCTTCTTAACATATAGAACCTATCTAGTAAATATAACAGCACATGTTTTCTCTTCCAACTTGCTAGCCATTTGAGTTTTCCCCCTAAAATCAACATTCCATCTTTAACCATCATCTACTAAGCTTTTCCCTACAAATCCCTCCTATTTCATCTCTATCCTGTCTCAACTTTTCTCTTCTCAGAGTTATTTCCACCGCTTATCTACCTGGAAGATTTTTTGTCTTTGAAATGAAAAAAATTGAGCAAAAATTACATTGCATGCACGGCCTTTTTGTTGCTTTGTTTAGACAGTCCTCTGACCTACATTTGCAAAATGTTACCTTGGTGTATCCCCACAAAGAAGACCTGCAATCCACACTTTCACAAACAGATCATCATTCCAGACCATCTGTGATAATATAAAGCATTTTCTCATATATATATATATGAGAATGATTTAACTTACAAGTATTAACCAATGGTAAAGGACTCTGCACACCCAACCTTGAAGTAGATGGAACAATCATTGATGCCTCAGACATTTTCCTTTTACCTGGAGTAATCTTGAATTAAAACAGAAAAGTTTAATTTACCACATTTCTTCTTCTAACAATGTAGTTACCACAATTGTCTTTTAAAATGTATTTAAATAAACAAATTTACCTTGGATTGAACTGTTTGGAAATCTTCTTTATTAGCTCTTTGAATAAGATCTGTCTGTATCCTAGAACATTGACGCAAGGAACCATCACCTTTCCCAACTACATTTTCTTTCAAAGGTGATATTTGACTCTCTGGTACAATAACCTATCAAATGTTGTTTTTAAAAAGAATCAATATCCCTGTTTAGTATTTAAGACATCATGCACAGCATTTCTGAGAGCAGGTATAAGATCAATCCAACAAGAACGGACAATCAGCACACCAGAATCCTACATGGATTAAAAAAAATCTATGGACTATGATATGGTCATAGAGCTGGAACCCTTTGGCAGGCTGCATAAATAAGATTAGGTTTCTATTTGTCACTGGATCATGTGTAAATTGTCATCTAATTTGGAGGGGATGCTTGAGTTGGCCTGACATGACATACAGGTGAAGCAGCATATGAAACAATCATTTGAGAAAATTTGCAATTATTATTTTTTTATTCATAAAGAACAGTGTGTTTGGCAAGCCACTGAAAGAAGTTTTCTTTCTCAAGGGCAACTGGAACTGATGCACAATGTCCTCTAATGCAACAGAAATTGGATTATTATAAATTATGGTTAATAATTTCCCCACGTAATTCTGGTTAGTACAGGTTTGTCAGTACATATGCATTCTGGCTGCACATCCAGAATTGGTAATGATTGAAACTACAATTCATCAGTTCTGCTTTGCTTTACAATCATGCAATTTAGAAGTTTTCACATTTATTGTGGCATCTCATCAACATCCGAAAAACCACTGTAAGACTTCTAGCTAATCACTGTGTTCCTCTCATTCACACTTCTTGTTTTTACATAATTGAATACTGCTTTGTCTTAACGAAAATATTTACCTGTGATCCACTTTCATCAAAAATTACATGCAATGTCGTTTTGGCCACAGATATTGCATTTTTCTTTTTAAAATCCTAAAACAGATAGTATTAAGAAATATTTCACAAATATTTCACAACAGAAGAAAAAGTAATGTTGGTTTCAGTTGAAAAGGCCTCATTTTCAAGTTTAGGTTTCAGATACTTACAGCAATCAGTCAAGGTTGTCATCATAATCATCAAAAGAAAAGTACATAATAAAAGTTCATAACATCTTCAATTATTTCTTACATCATTTCTTCATCACAGAAAAGGAACCATGTATTTTAGGGCTCTGTTTCCGCAAATTTTCAGATTAAAAGATAAAAGTAATCCCTTTTTTATATTTGAATCCTACTGTTCTTTTAACTGCTCAGCTTACATCCAAGTTATGTCACTTCCTTCACTGCTGGATGTTTAGGATCAGGGAAAAATGGTAAACAGATATCATGATATACCTCTTTATTGACTAAATATTTCTGTTAAAAATAGACTCTAGAGTCAGTATTGATTTCTTGCAGTCAAATTTACACAACCACTCTTTACAAATAAGAGTAGCTAATTCTGATACTCTTCTAGCTTAAGTTATTGACAGTAAAAGGCCTACATTGAAAGCCAGTAAGCATAGAGTCTTCCTTTAAGAGTTCAAATAAAGCCTTTGTTAATGCATTGACCATCAAGTTAAGATTTCATGAGGGATATACATGCCGTGCCCATGCCACTGATAATGGGCCTATCTACACTGACCATATAATGTAGCTCCAAGCTAACTTGAGACTGAGAGGGTCACAAAACACACAATGTCTTTTCATGCTGCAGCATGGATTAAACAGAATGCAACAAATTAAAAAGTCTCAGGAAAGTCCTAATTAAGTCATATAATGCACTGCAGCAGATTCTGTGTTTCCGAGGTCCATGATGAGGTCAGCTCCTCAAAATGTGAAACGCATTGTAGACACCCACCCCTGAAGTGCAATAAAGAATCCCAAACAGGCATTGCCAAAACTCACTCCAAGGGCATAGCTGGGCAGGAAGGAAGGAACCGACACCCCCCCCCCCACCTTAACTGTCACTTTCCTTCCCCCCACCCCTCCAGCTGATAAGCCTCTGGTGCACTGATGCACATCTCTCTTAGAAATGGAGGGGGGGGGGGGGACCTGTAGTGGTTTGAGGCCAAGTTCTGTAGTAAATGTATTCATCCTCCTGACCTCAAACCAGTTCCAGACATGGCAGTCTGATTACCTGCACAGTACAACCAGTGTCTCCCAAAGACATTAGGAATGAAATACCTGGTTACCTATTGTAATAAATTTACTAGCTATGGTGAACTGATGAGGCAGGGAAGAATATGGATGTGGTAAATCCTTCATTATGACAAGGGCTGGTGCCTCTGCCTTGAAGGAGGCTATAGCATGCACTTTCCTGAAAAGAACTTCCCTGGACAAAGAAGTATATAAAAACTATTTCCCCATTGAAAATATCCCTTCTTCGCCAAAGTGCTTCAGCATTTTGGGAGACTTCAAATGTTCTTGGAGAGATAAGATTAGTTGGACTGATTTCAGTCTGGCTTCTGATCAGGACACAATAACAAAATGGCCTTGGCCACTCTGATTGATGACCCAGTTAGTTGCTTAAAAAAAAAGAAAACCAAATAAACTGATAAAGTGAAAAAGCTCTTCATCTTACCTGACGTTTACTAACTCCATAAACCTTTTTTACCGCATCCAAAATTTCCAAAGCAGAATCAAAACACAATGTTATTTTGTCCCCTTCTTGGATACCCACAGACGTCGGATTACACAGATGTATTGTTAACAATTGATTTTTGTCCTTTTCTATAAAATGGAAGAATACTCATTAGTGTTCAATGTCAATAATGTGCATTTGCTTTTGTGCCTATGAACAAGCAAATGCCACTCAGTAAATGAATGCAAACACAGTCTGAAGTTTGTTTGGAGTTTTTTAAAAGTTGGCAATGATTTTGCAGCTGATCATTACAAGTACTGCACTTCTCCATTAAACAGACTCAGCAATTTGAGAATATAAATTCATATATTCCAATACCTTCGATAATGTATGTTTTGACTTCTTCTTCAGGTACACATACAGTTTCCCACTGATGACCCTAAAATATATATTTGTGAGAAATGAGGAAATTCCTTATTGCATTATTTTTATTTGACTACATCCTTTCAATATATAAGACTTAAGAGTCAGCATCATCCTGCTATGATTCAATTCAGTATGGAGACATAGCTTAGTGTCCTTTGAATATCTCTGTTGTAAGTGAGATTGGTTTCAAGAAAAGCTTCATTCTTTTTCTATTTATGTATATGAAATGCTATATAAATGTGTGCATAATTTTTAATGGGGGCTGTGCTAATTCTTCCTAGATCATTCTAACTTTATGCTGCCAAAGCAAGCATCTTTCAAACCAAATGTATGATAACTCTATATGGCAAAATTTTTCCAGTGCTCTATTAACTCCTTGACATTCCAAAATTAAAACTACAGTTCAACTTAAAATTTCGGCTAAAAAACTGCAAAACCATTGGTATTTGGTCAACCTGTACTCTGATTCCACGGACAATGGAAGAGTACTGGTGATTGTTAATTACTTAGAAAAATTAACTGTTCACAAACTCAGAGTGGGGTTTGAAGTCACTAGAATCAATGTCTGACCATCCATACTCCTCAAAGGAAGATTCAGGAGAGTTTGTACCAAGAGTGCTTATATCCTCATAAAATAGAAGTGGAAACAGCCAGCCATGTTTTATCACAATATTCAATTATCTGAGGATTTTTACATTAACATCTTGTTTAATTAAAATTCCATAATTACAGCTAAAATTGCAACATTTTGCACAGCTGTTATTGTCTTTTGTAGGTCATCAACTAAATAATATTTTAATATTTGACCGAAATTTTCATCGCTATAAATAAAATTTGTTTTTTATGCCATATAGAATTTTATATTTTAAGGATAATATTCTATCTTTTTCTTAGCTTCATTTTTTAATTCATCATGAAATACTTTTCAATTTGATCATCCTAAGCAGTGGCCAATATAAAGCATCAATCAAATCATGAGACAATGAAAATTCATCAGGGCTTTTATCACTGAGATATAAATAAGTTGTGATGCAGAGCTTAGCTGCAATATTACTAGTAAGCTACACATGGACTGTGTCCAGCTTTGAAGGGGTTACTTAAACTGTTCATACTGTTTGTTGGTTAAATAATTCTTCTTCAATAGAGAGATACTAGTCTGGCACAGTATAGGGCCAAGGAAAAAGTTGAAAAAAGTTACTGGTTAATACCTTAGATACCAGTATAGAGAAATAGATTAGTCCTACCCAGATTTCGAGGGCTGTTGTTCTCTGCAATGTGCCCATATTCAAACTGCTAGCCTGTAACTCATAAACTATGAACAGACTTTAAGACCTCTCAATAAAACTTGTTTAATATTTATTAAGTCATTATTAGTGACTACTGTAAAAAGGAAACAAAAGGAAAAACCTACTTCACCATCTGCAGCAACATAGAAAGATATACTTCGGCTCCCAGTATTGAAATCAATCCAAAATTCTTCAAGGTTGTCATCTGCTGGGATCTGCAGCTGAAAGAAATTCCACAACATGCACACATCAATCCAAAACCAAAAACATATTATGCATGTATTGCAATTTTCCTGGCTGATATCTGAACTATTCTGAAGTATTTTTGAACTGCCTCAATGTATCTGCCTCAATGTATCTAGTTGGATGCTGTTCATTCGTTCAGTCGTCTCCGACTCTTCGTGACCTCATGGACCAGCCCACGCCAGAGCTCCCTGTCGGTCGTCACCACCCCCAGCACCTTCAAGGTCAGTCCAGTCACTTCAAGGATGCCATCCATCCATCTTGTCCTTGGTCGGCCCCTCTTCCTTTTGCCTTCCACTTTCCCCAGCATAATTGTCTTCTCTAGGCTTTGCTGTCTCCTCATGATGTGGCCAAAGTACTTAAACTTTGTCTCTAGTATCCTTCCCTCCAATGAGCAGTCGGGCTTTATTTCCTGGAGGATGGACTGGTTGGATCTTCTCGCAGTCCAAGGCACTCTCAGCACTTTCCTCCAACACCACAGCTCAAAAGCATCGATCTTCCTACGCTCAGCCTTCCCTAAGGTCCAGCTCTCACATCCGTAGGTTACTACAGGGAATACCATGGCTTTGACTAGGCGGATCTTTGTTGCCAGTCTGATGTCTCTACTCTTTACTATTTTATCGAGATTGGACATTGCTCTCCTCCCAAGAAGTAAGTGTCTTCTGATTTCCTGGCCACAGTCTGCATCTGCAGTAATCTTTGCGCCTAGAAATACAAAGTCTGTCACGGCCTCCACGTTTTCTCCCTCTATTTCCCAGTTGTCAATCATTCTTGTTGCCATAATCTTAGTTTTTTTTTTTTTATGTTTAGCTGCAACCCAGCTTTTGCGCTTTCTTCTTTCACCTTGATTAGAAGGCTCCTCAGCTCCTCCTCGCTTTCGGCCATCAGAGTGGTGTCATCTGTATATCTGAGGTTGTTAATATTTCTTCCAGCAATTTTTACCCCAGCTTTGCATTCATCAAGCCCCGCACATCACATGATGTGTTCTGCATACAAGTTAAAAAGGTTGGGTGAGAGTATGCAGCCTTGCCGTACGCCTTTCCCAATCTTGAACCAGTCTGTTGTTCCGTGGTCAGTTCTGACTGTTGCTACTTGGTCCTTGTACAGATTCCTCAGGAGAGAGACAAGGTGGCTTGGGATGCCCATCCCACCAAGAACTTGCCACAGTTTATTATGATCCACACAGTCAAAGGCTTTAGAATAGTCAATGAAGCAAAAATAGATGTTTTTCTGAAACTCCCTGCCTTTCTCCATTATCCAGCGGATATTGGCAATCTGGTCTCTCGTTCCTCTGCCTTTTCTAAACCCAGCTTGAACATCTGGCAACTCTCGCTCCATGTATTGCTGGAATCTTCCTTGCAGGATCTTGAGCATTACCTTACTGGCATGAGAAATAATGGCCACTGTACGGAAGTTTGAGCAGTCTTTCGCATTTCCCTTTTTTGGAATGGGGATATAAGTTGATTTTTTCCAGTCTGATGGCCATTCTTGTGTTTTCCATATTTGCTGGCATATGGCATGCATCACCTTGACAGCATCATCTTTTAAGATTTTAAACAGTTCAGCTGGGATCTCGTCATCTCCTGCTGCCTTGTTGTTAGCAATGCTTCTTAAGGCCCATTCAACCTCACTCCTCAGGATGTCTGGTTCTAATTCATTCACCACACCGTCAAAGCTATCCTCGATATTATTATCCTTCCTATACAGATCTTCTGTATAGTCTCGCCACCTTCTCTTGATTTCTTCAGCTTCTGTTAGGTCCCTGCCATCTTTGTTTCTTATCATACCAATTTTTGCCTGAAATTTACCTCCAATGTTTCTAATTTTCTGGAAGAGATCTCTTGTCCTTCCTATTCTGTTGTCTTCTTCCACTTCCATGCATTGCTTGTTTAAAAATAGTTCCTTATCTCTTCTGGCTAACCTCTGGAATTGCGCATTTAACTGGGCATATCTCCCCTTATCCCTGTTTTCTTTTGCTTTCCTCCTTTCTTGGGCTACTTCCAGTGTCTCAGCAGACAACCATTTTGCCTTCTTGGTTTTCTTTTTTTTTTGGGACGTACTTTGTTGCCGCCTCCTGAACAATGTCTCGGACTTCTGTCCATAGTTCTTCTGGGACTCTGTTTACTAAATCTAGTCCTTCAAATTTGTTCTTCACTTCCACTGTATATTCGCTAGGAATGTTAGTGAGATCATATCTAACTGGTCTGTGTATTTTCCCTGATCTCTTTCGTTTTATACTAAATTGAGCAATAAGAAGTTCGTGATCTGAGCTACAGTCAGCCCCAGGTCTTGTTTTCACCGACTGGATGGATGTCCGCCACCTTTGGCTGCAAAGAATGTAGTCAATCTGATTTCGGTGCTGACCATCTGGTGAAGTCCATGTATAAAGCCGTCTTTTAGGTTGTTGGAAGAGAGTGTTTGTTATACACAGCGAGTTTTCCTGGCCAAATTCTATCAGCCTGCGTCCCGCTTCATTTTGTTCTCCCAGACCATGCTTGCCTGTGATCCCAGTTGTCATTTGACTTCCACCTTGGCATTCCAGTCTCCTGTAATGAAAATAATGTCTCTTTTTGGTGTATTATCCAGTAGGTCCTGCAAATCCTCATAGAACTGATCTACTTCTGCTTCTTCAGCAGCTGTGGTTGGGGCGTATATTTGGATCACTGTGATGTTGAAAGGCTTTCCTTGCACTCGAATTGAGATCATTCTGTCATTTTTTGGGTTGTATCCAAGCACCGCTTTAGCGAATTTCTTATTAATTATGAAGGCTACTCCATTTCTTCGATGTTCCTCTTGTCCGCAGTAGTAGATCTGGTGGTCATCTGATGTGAAGTGGCCCATTCCAGTCCATTTCAGTTCGCTGACCCCCAGAATGTCTATCTTTAGTCTTGACATCTCACCAATAACAACATCCAATTTGCCCTGGCTCATAGATCTTACATTCCAGGTTCCTATGGTGTGT
The DNA here is from genome assembly GCF_037176765.1 of Anolis sagrei. NCBI lineage: Eukaryota > Metazoa > Chordata > Lepidosauria > Squamata > Anolidae > Anolis > Anolis sagrei. The sequence goes on from NC_090024.1 coordinate 229,801,957, forward strand.
TGATCTTTAGAGCATCGGATTCGTCGTTCACCTCCAGCAAAGGATCACCACCTTGTTGTGGTGCTGGAGCTTGAGCACCTCAATGATGTCATGAGCGAAACCGTGAAGGGTCACCCAAGACGGGACGGTCATGGCAGAGAGGTCAGACCAAGCATGATCCCTGGGGAAGGCAATGGCAAACCACCCCAGTATCCTTGCCAAGAAAACTAAATGGATCAGTACAACCAGAGATATGTCGGTATGCCATTGGAAGATGGGACTCCCAGGTCGGAAGATGGCCAAAATGCTACTGGGGAGGAGCAGAGGATAAGTTCAACTAGCCCAGATGAGATGACGCAGCTAGCTCAAAGCCGAAAGGAAGGCTAGTGGCCAACGGTACTGGAGGTGAACAACGAATCCGATGCTCTAGTTGGATAGGTACCATATATATCCATTTAGAAGTTGGCCTCATGTATAAATCAAGGGTGGTTTGAAGGCCAAATTTCCAGATTTTGATGTAGCCCGTGGATAAGTGAAGAGTCGTTCTGCACAGAGGGGAAAGTGTCAGCACTGCCTCAAAGCATCTTTGTTTGTTACAATTTTCCTATCCAGGCATTCAAAAAGGCCTTATGTCATTTTACTCCAAGAAAGAAATGGTTCCTTTTTTGATTAGAGTTAATAATTTGAAGGAACCATCCCCTTGTCTGAGTGAAAGGCAAGAGCTTAGTCTGCTTCGGCACTTACAAAAGCCAGAAGAAGTGCTGCGGTAAAGAGTAGAGGGATGCCAGTCTTTCTTTCAGGTTCAACAGGAATGAACTAACTTTCACCACCTATTCTGAGAAGGGTTAGTTCTCAGGTTACAAACAAGATATGTTTTGTATGTTCGTTCTTAAGTTGAATTTGTTTGCAAGTTGTAACAGGTCCAGCAAAAAGTGCACTCTTTGTAATTTGGCAAAAAAAAAAAGAGGTTCACATTATAGTTCCTGTGGGATAAGAATCCCTTTTTAAAAAACCACAAATGCTTGCAAAGCAATGGAAAAGAAAACCATAGAAATAGATAACTGTTCCATCAAGGAGCCTCTCCTGTTTATCCTGCCCCAGCTTCCTTCAGGAGTACTTATGCTGTGGAATGAATGCAGTTTGATGCCACTTAACTGCCCTGATTCATTACTATGGGATCTTGGGAGCTGTTGTTTTACAAGGTCTTTAGCCTTCTTGCCAAGGAATGCTCCTGTCTCACCAAACTACAAATCCCAGCATTGCATAGCCTTGAGACAGGGCAATTAAAAGTGGTGTCAGACATGAAGGAAAGGAGAGGAGAGATGGAAAAAATACAGTGAGGATGAAGGAGATATTGATAGGAAGAAAAAGGAATGGGTTTGGAGAGATCTATAGGAAAAAAAAAGAAAAGGGGTTTGGAGAGATCTATAGGATGAAAGAAGAAAGCGGGAGGGTGGTGGTGGTGGTGGAGAGATTGAGAGGAAGAACAGGGAAAAGGAGTTTGGTGAGATCAAGGGAAGAAAAGGGAAAAGGGGTGGAGAAATACATATTTTAGCTCAGTGCTAAGATTTCATGGCAGGGAGAGAGGGGAGAGACCTGTTTTTAACTCTGATTTATTTGTACGTCGGATGTTCATAACTTGGGGACCGCCTCTATACAAGAGCTATACACTTTTGCTTTTGTTGTCAGTTAGCTAAAAGTATATTCTTATTTCAAAGTAAATAAAGCATTAATAGGCCAAATAATATGAAACATCGACCAGTCAGAACAGAACAACTTACCTCATGTTTGTCCAGGTTAGCTGATAAACAAGGATAGGTAAATACCCTGTAAAATAGAATTTTAATAATGAACATATATTCATTTTCCCTTTTCATCTCCAGTGATGTAAAAAGAGCCATCATTCCTTGTTCCATGGTCTATTTTTAACAGGAAAAAAGAACAACAGTTTTGTAATTGACATAATTGTAAGTATGCGTTCTTCCTGATGTTTCTTCAAACCTGAACAGTCAAGTATTGCCACCATAGCTTTAAAATGCTATATGAACCTGAAATTTTAGATAGCAATATATGCATCTTGATGAAGCAGGTTGTATTGTAAACACTTATATAATAATAAGATTATTAAACTTTAAGGTTTCATGGGGAATCTACACAGATTTTTCTAAGACACATTAAGACAACCTGCTTCATTGAAAAATGTTGTCTGACATATTTTCTTGGCCCTGCCAAAAGGTTCTTAATCTTATAAAAGGCCTACCTCTGTCATTTACAGCAGGGGTGGGAAAAGAATGGTGTATAGACTACATGGACCTCCAGAACCATTTTTGTTGGTCCACAGAACCCTCAAAAGTTTAAAAAAAATCAGGTATTTTCCCTGACCAGTATTTGTGCCAAAATACACTCTAGGGTAACAGTTATCAACCTGTGAATCCCCAGATGTTTTGGCCTTCAACTTCCAGAAATCCTAACTGCTAGTAAACTGACTGGGATTTCTGGGAGTTGTAGGCCAAAACACCTGGGGACCCATAGGTTGAGAACCACTGCTCTAGAGGGTATGACAGATTTTTTTACCATGTCTTTCATCCCCTGGCTAATTAGGCTCAGAATTGGCCCCTTTTTTAAAATACAAAGTGAATAAATGAGAATTCCACTCACTTTGTGTTGTGAAGGGCTTTCATCAGGCTAAAATGGTCCAAGCAAATTAAAAATATAATGAAACTGTCCCTCCTCTAGAATTTGGAGAAGAAAATAAGTGGGTTGCAGGGAGTGCAGCCCCCTAAATTCTCCCAAGGGGCTAACATGGCCCTTGGCATTGCACACACACTGCCCAAATATGTGGGTTTGACATCCATGGATCTAATTATTTGTGGCTTTGTCACTGCCCTTCCAAGTCTGATGCCAATCACAACAAGGAGAAGTGTGGAAGGGTGGCTGGGGCAGTGAGGAAAGGGGAGCTGACCCTCTACTATCTCACAATTATACTCCCTATTGCAGAATGGGAGTTAAAGCCCTATGATCACTCAATATGCGACAATTAATGCCCCATCTACAAACATAACAGTGTAAGGGAAGATGGTGTACTTGCACAATCACTGAATGCACTAGCAACTGTGCAAACATATGGCAACTAATTGCAGAATTATTTTTATGCTACCATTTTGCTCAGCATAGATTCCAGTCTTACATACTACTTCCTCTAATCAAGGGTGCCAGCATGGTACAGTGGCTTGAGCACTGGACTATGTGTCTGCAGACCAAGGTTCAAATTCCTGCTTAGTCAGAGAAACCCACTGGGTGACCTTAGGCAAGTCAGTTTCTCAGCCTCAGAGGATGACAAAGACAAACATCCTCTGCACAAATCTTGCTAGGAAAACCCCAATAATCAGCTCACTGTAGGGTCACTATAATCTGGAAATGATTTAAAGGCATACAACAGCAACAAACAAATAACTGCTTTCTGTTAACATATCTTGCATACCTTCTTTTGTCTCCAAGCATACCGTTCACTTGATTCAGGAACTTTCTGCAATCCTATTAAGGAAAAAAGCAGTAAAAGTACTGTAACCATTCCATTTTAAAAGAAATCATATCTGATTGTGACTTACTGTTTCAAACTCGGAATCCTTAATTCCCTTAAACGCATTAGTTACAAATTCCATTGAAAACCATTGGCTTGCCAACTCTCCCCTTTGTTTTTCTGATGTCATTCGGCACAAAGCTTCAGTAATGGCAACTTGTAGATCATAGTCTATAATATATATGAAAAGAATATTAATTCTCTTCTCAAAAATAAATAGCAGAACTACTGACAAGAAAATAGAAAATTCCTTAAAGACATGCATAGTGCACTGAACAAAACTCTGTATTTTGACAAATTTGCTATATACTTATCTTGGATTTATGACTGTAAACTAAATATATAATAGCTTTTAAAATGTAATCAAAGCTGCCATTCCAAGAAACAAAAAATATGACAGATCTCCTCTTTTTGATGCCAAGTTGTCCATCCTTGGTGTAGGAGACCGAGCCATTGGATCTAAGTCTTCTTTTTTTAATTATCTTGCTCTGACTTTTCCATACTTCTCTAGCATTATGTTAGGAAATTAGTTAATAGATACCTTGCAATGCGGAATTATTGACTGCAGCTGGAGCTGTTGCAATTCCAAAAAATTATCATACATATTTATGGATGTTATTTACATTTTACATATACGAACACACACACACACAAAATTCAGTAATACAGCTGCATTTCTGTCTAGTGCGGACTGCTGGAATCAGGACTTCAACTTCTTTATGTTAAAGCATCTTGTAGATCACAGAACACACCAATATTTCAGATATAGCATATTTCAGAAATAGTATCAGTGCTTACCCCCAGCATCCAAAATTCTTTTCCCCATGTCATTCCTGTCAAATAAATATATATCGTATATATATTCAGTATAATCAAATCTCTTTAAACAAATGATTTATATTTAATGTTTTATCAACTGGTGATACCACAGTTAAAAAACATTCTATTTTATTTTATTGTTGCTGTATTTTTTGTTTAAACTGTTTTACTCAAATAGCATGTGTTGGATTTCATTTCAGATTTGTAATTCAGTATGTTATGAAGAGGAATGTCTATTTTCTTACCTGTAACTTGCATTAACTCACAACTCAGGTAAATCTTTGGGTGTAATTCAAATAACAGTAAATTTTTCTAAGGGTTCAATCTAAAATAGCCTACTATTATTTTACCCCACTCTTCAGCCAAACAGGCTCCCAGTGGTTTATAGATAATTAATTTAACAGTTCTTAGGTTTGCAATCTAAAACAAGAGGTCACTCAAGGAAACTTATGGGATGGCAGTAGGGAAGAGGATCAAGTCCTTTTGTCACTGACTGCTCTTTTCTCAGCAGTCTAAAGAAAATGGCAATTGCAATAAGCAAGGAGGGTCCTTCACCAGCTGCTGGAGCTAAGGTGCAACAAAAATATGTCACTGCACACTGACTCCAGTCGGGTGCTTGCAATGATAAAAATTCAATTGCTTATCTTACAGGAATTGCATCACTCTGCTCCATGGACATGTACTGATATCACAATTCCTGTTCTTCATAGCTCTCCATGCTACTAAATATTCTACTCTGTGGGGTTTTCCAACCCTCTGAAGCAATTACTGAATGTGTGGTCTTATTTCTGTGGCGAACATATTAAGGGTTGCTTGCAAGTCCTGCTGAAAGCTAAATTAATGTAACTTTTTTGAGATTTGCAAGATGGTTATCAGACTTCTTTTAATGCTGTTTTCCCAAATACAACTGTCTTTCATTTAAGCCAATTATCATAATAGTCCTAAAGAAATGTATATCACACACAATTTAATTGAGTTGGACTTAAACTGTTGTACTCTAGACATGTCACCCGACTACATGGCTAATTAATTAAAACAATGATGCCTGACAAGGAAGTAGGAAGTAAGAAAAAAGGAAGATCACACTCATGGTGCGTAGAATCAATCAAGGAAGCCACTTTCCTTAGTTTGTAAGATCTAAACAATGACATAAAGCTCTCTCATTCATAGGGTCACTGCACGTACATATCAACTTGATGGCAACTAACAACAACAGTAATGTTCAAGAAAACTATAATTTAGATTAATATTCTACTGGTTTGGAAGCCCAAAGAAGGGAGCTCAGCCGAGACCTCCAAGATCTCCAAAATCTTGCTGAACTCTTACAAGCAGAAGCAAAATAACAGCAGACCAGCTTATTCCCTATACAACATGCCATAAAGTTTTTAAAATATGTCAAGAACAAACTTCCATCACATTTTAATCAGTGGAATTCATATGACAAGGCCTTCTATTCAGGCTGTGGCTGGGGGCAAAGAGAGTTTGCCATTTGATGAAGCACTAAAGCTGTTTGGCAGAAAACTCTTAAGTTCTTGTGATATGTTTTCAAGCTGTTTCTGACTTATGATTCTATCAAGGCAAACTCAGTAGATAGGATTTGTCACTGTCTTCCTCTGAGGGAGGAATTATGGCAGGGAAATCAGTATTCTACATGTACAGCACAAAAGAGTTTTAACAAAACCACATCCACAACACACAAATCACCCATATCCTGGTTATAATTTTTTTAGCCCTTTCAAGGTTGGGATTCAGGCTTGTGCAAAGGAGCAACTCCAGAAAAGTTTGCAACTGTTTGACAATTATTAATGCTATCGTTTTCTTGGAGGAGTCCAGCCAAATTTAGATACCCTATCTTATCGCATAAGCGACAAATTTTTTTGCAGCTATAGGGCTTCCCTCAGCTGGCGGATAAGGGAATCCTCATAGATGCAAAGCTGCCCACACACTTGCCAAAGAATCATGAGGGATGCCTCGGCTGCTGTCAAGGCTCACTTGCCCATGATCCTCTGAAATAGAGCATCATTCAAGTTCCCCCATTCAAGTGCTAACTAGGTGGGCCCTGCTTACCTCCCATGAGAAGCAACATTGAATTTTTCACAACAGTATGCACCTTGTACCACAGATCTATTAAGTTTTTTTCCCAACCAAAAAATTGCGTCTGTCCAAGGAAATCAAAGGGAGTATCTCTTTTGCTTTTGCCTCTAGGGGCACTAGAGCAAAAAAAAAAAAAAAAAAAAAAAAAACCTCCAAGGGGAGTATTGTCGAAGGGGTGTGTGTGACTATTATGTGATGATGACTATTATGCGATAAAATACAGTAGTTAGGCAGGAGTATGAAAATTAGTGGAGAAGGGACAGGGGTCCAAATGGAATTTAACAGAAAAGCATGCAGAGTCCTGACAGTTGATGGGAAGGTGGGAAAAACCCAAGAATGGAGGATTGATCCTTTTAGTTCCATTCAAGACTTCCAAATGGAAATTTTACTCTTTTCTGTTGCATCTGGACCATAACACTCATTTCCAAACCCTTTAAGTAACACAAAATTAGTTTATTGCTTACTCGATATAGCTTTCAAAGAACAGCATTCTATCAAAAGACAAAATAAAGGTAAAATAATTACATGGCTTGTAGCATTTCTTTTGTAGAAATGATTTTCTTTCTTGTATCTCGAGGCATAGCATCAAGCATTGTATTCAATTTTCTTACTGCCTAATGATAACAAAAAAATTAAAAAAACACACATTACAATACCAATCAAAAATATGCCCTTAAGAGAGCATACAACCAAAGGTACATCAGTTTTGTTACCATTCTGAAACTTCTTGTGTAATATGTACAACTGACTCTACTGGCAATCAACTATATGGAGTGAGTTATGTTCTTTCCACTTAACTGCCATCTAACCCTTTATATCTGAAAAACCATTCACAGAACCAAAACTTTCTTGGACCAATGTGTGCCTTAGTCTGTAAAATGAAGTAACACTAGGGATTAGTGTTACTAGAGATTAGTGTTAGTGACTGGGAAAGGCGTACGGCAGGGTTGTACACTCTCACCTAGCCTATTCAACTGCAGAACACATCAAACCCCTGCGATGTGCGGGGCTTGATGAATGCAAGGGTGGGGTAAAAATTGCTGGAAGAAACATTAACAACCTTAGATATGCAGATGATACCTCTTTGATGGCCGAAAGTGAGGAGGAGCTGAGGAGCCTTCTAATCAAGGTGAAAGAAGAAAGTGCAAAAGCTGGGTTGCAGTTAAACATAAAAAAACACCCCAGGATTATGGCAACCGGACTGATTGATAACTGAAAAATGGAGGGATAAAATGTGGAGGCTGTGACACTTTGTATTTCTAGGTGCAAAGATTACTGCAGACACAGACTGCAGCCAGGAAATCAGAAGACGCTTACTTCTTGGGAGGAGAGCAATGACCAATCCCGATAAAATAGTGAAGAGTAGAGATATCACACTGGTAATGAAGATCCGCATAGTAAAAACAATGGTATTCCCCGTAGTAACCTACGGATGTGAGAGCTGGACCATTGGGAAGGCTGAGCTAAGGAAGATAGATGCTTTTGCACTGTAGTTTTGGAGAAAGTTGTGAGAGTGCCTTGGACCGCAAGAAGATCCAACCAATCCATTCTTCAGGAAATAAAGCCCGACTGCTCACTGGAGGGAAGGATATTAGAGGCAAAAATGAAGTATTATGGACACATAATGAGAAGACAGGAAAGCTTGGAGAAGACAATGATGCTGGGGAAAATGGAAGGAAAAAGGAAGAGGGGCCGACCAAGGGCAAGATGGATGGATGGCATCCTTGAAGTGACTGGCTTGACCTTGAAGGAGCTGGGGGTGGTAATGGCCGACAGGGAGCTCTAGCATGGACTGGTCCATGAGGTCACGAAGAGTCTGAAGTGACTGAACGAATGAACAACAAACAGCAAAGAAAGAAAAGGTAGTTTTTTAAAAACAATATACCTTACTTTAGATAAGAAAACAACACTGAACTTGAATGTATGGAGCAAAAGGAATTTAATCTGCTCTATGCAATCTTAAGCTTGCTTGCCTGAGAGAAAGTCCTCCTGAGAATCATTAAGGCTTACATTTAAGCAGTAATGTACATTCTAATATACTATAACGAGTATGGGTGGAGTGGTTCCATTAATTTCTAAAAGAGATGTATCAGAACATATGGATTTAAACCCTACTAATAAGCTCTAAACCAGGGGTCCTCAAACTAAGGCCTGGGGACCGGATACGGCCCCCCAAGATAATTTACCCAGCCTTCGCTCAGACTCAACCTAAATCTGAAATGAATTGAAAGCACACTACTACTACTACTACTACTACTACTACAACAAAATCCTATCTCATCAGCCAAAAGCAGGCCCACACTTCCCACTGAAATACTTATAAGTTTATATTTGTTAAAATTGTTCTTCATTTTAATTATTGTATTGTTTTAAAGTGGGGTTTTTTTTTTTGTTTTTTTTTTTTGCACTACAAATAAGTCATGTGCAGTTTGCATAGGAATTCATTCATGCTTTTTTTCAAATTATAATCCGGCCCTCCAACAGTTTGAAGGACTGTGACCTGGCCCTCTGTTTAAAACGTTTGAGAACCCTCCTCTAAACGGTTTCGGCCCAGCTTACCTGCCCAAACGTATCTCTCCCTATGAACCATCTAAGAGTTTAACAGTGACCAGGGAGGCCCTGCTCTCGGTCCCGCCTTCTTCGCAGGCGCGACTGGTGGGGATGAGAGACAGGGCCTTCTCAGTAGTGGCCCCTCAGTTGTGGAATGCCCTCCCCAGGGATATGAGATCCAGCGTCCTCCCTCTTGACCTTCCGGAAAAAAAGTGAATATGTGGGTATTTGAACAAGCCTTTGGAATCTAATGCAACAGTCAAACACGAAATTAGACTAAAGTGAACATTGGAACAGCTCAGACTATGATTTTTTGACAATGAGATTAACAATGAAGGCATTGGTTTTATATGTTTTTTAAAGGTTTTATTGAATGTATTTTTAATTCTGTTAAATGTCCTTTTAATTGTATATTGTTAGGCATCGAATTGCTGCCTGGTTGTATGCCACCTTGAGTCACCTTTGGATTCGAGAAAGGAGGGATAGAAATATCGTAGATAAATAAATAAATAAATAAATAAATAATAGAAGGACATTTCTTACCTCTTGCTGAATATAAATATTAATTCTCTTATCAGCAATAAGAGTGCATGTTCTCCATATAAAATTTTCAAGTATTTGTATTTTACCTAGATTAAAAAAATAGGACTCCAGTTACATGAATGAGTTGGAAAGTTTCATATTTAATTTTCAAAGACACTCACAATTATAAATAAACAGTGAGCAGAAATATACTTTTCCTTTAAAAGAAAATATTTTTGTAAGTACTGCTTATATGAATTTTAACTTAATGTTCAGGCATTCCAAATATTCTCCATCTGAAATTTATGCTACTTGACATGAATGAACTAAGAAGCTTAATTGCTAGAACTCCTAAGCTAAACCCAATAATAGATCCCACTAGAGTACACTCACAGAAAGCAATAAGTCTTATTTGTCATCAATTATGTGATCTCCACTGATGGGAAGGGTGAGATCTAACTGAATATTAGTAGAATAAAAAGCCACACTGGTGTTAGTAAAACATGGCAGCCCTTGGTCAGAAACCACAGAGAGCCTGTATGTCTTATTGCAAAATTGCTCAAATTACGATCTGTTGCATCAGTAGTTTTACACAATAGCATTCTGTCTGACGGATCTACTCTAGTCAAGAATAAACTTCACCCTTTAATTGCAATTTAACACATAACTGCTATTTATATAGCCACCTGTTTAAATCTTAAATCAATATAATTTAAGCAGATGTATGGTGTGCAGAACAATAGCCTATTTCTGTAAGAAAATTAACTACATCCTGTGCATCAGGTTACAAATTTATGACCCTTTAAATCTTATAGATTATTGAAAGCATCATAACCCATGTCACCCTTAACTGTCCTATAAAAGACAAGCTTTAGCAGTCATTAATCTAGAAATAGAGAGTATTACACGACAAAAATAAAATAATTTTTTGTAAAACATACCTTCACAGCTGGTATTATATACTGTCTACAATTTAAATAAACAATATATTAAAATAACTTCACATACTAAAAATGACTACTAATTCTTATACCAACATGGATTGTTTTTCATGATAGCTTTTGGTGCTGATAAAAAAACACATGACTCAGAACTGACTATTCACCAGTACTGTACCTCCATTTCTTGGAAACCAGTGCACTGTACTTCATACGTTTCTCCAAAACCTTCCTAGGTCTCAGAACTAACTTTCGAGAGAATACATGGAGTTGTAAGGGCAAAAGAAAACCAAATACAATTGGCTGCTCCATTTTATGTAAACAGATTTTTTTTACTAATAAATGTATGCCACACAGGATATAAACCACATGTACTATGGAATTACACCATCAATAAAAAAGTATTTAGTGTTCAGTCAGACCCCAAACACACATATATCCACATACACACAACTGCACAATACAAGAAGCTCCATGATGCAATCATTAATTTTTAGCAAACTATGCAACAAATAGAGTGCTGGAGATGAGAAATAATCAGAAGCAAATGTGCTTGCGTCAATTTACACATATTATACATATTACATTTGGGAATACTATCTGTTGATATTTTTAACATTTTATTTTTTTCATCTGCACTTAGAACAAAGTGAAATAATATAAGACAGATAGGTAAACTTTAAGTAACTTTTTAAAATCCTGTCAAGCAAATTAAACCTTCTAAAGACACCATAAATACTAAGCATGTCTGTATCAATTAAGCTATAAAAACATGATATTTACCATGAGGACATCAAAAAAGTCTTCAAAAAGAATAGTAAATTTATCGTTTTTTTCATTTTCTTTATTTTCAAGAATTTCTTTGGCCTTTTCAAACCAATTAACCATGTAAATAGGAAGAAAATAAAAATCTGTTAGTCTGTGCAAAAAAGATGAATTTAATATAAGCCTCTTTTCAATCAAATTACTCTGCATATCTTTGAACAAATGTAATAGCTACATGTATGCAAAGATTACAATACATGATTCCTCTTTCTCAGAATTGATTGATACAACCTGTAAGATACGCCCTTTTCCAAGCATTAACCAGAAAATGAAAACTTTTATTTCCACCCAAAATTATACTTTCTCTTTACAACCAAGGGTTGTTGGTAGTCTTGATTATGGATTATTGAAATACCAATGTTATAGAAGTCAAACAATGAGAAGAAATCGCCCTCCCCCCCCCCCCAAAAAAAAAAAATCTAGGAAAGAAAAGCACTCCTCTGTCCCCATTTCTTTATTTACCCAAGTGGAGTTATTGGGGAGTCTTTTGGGGCAATATTGGGAGCCATTTTGGGGCACTTGAAGTAGAGTGAAATGGGAGTGGCCATCTCTAATTGGGAACACAGGATTCTATGGTAAGCCCCTAATAAAAATGGCTAGTGTGAGGAAAGAGGGAGGGCTGCCATTCTTTCTCTTGTTTGGACAAGTGAAAAATAATCATGAGGGAGTGCTTCTCGCCTTTGCCTCTTGTCACTACCTTCACACTGGGTCCATAATAAATGCAAGTTGTTTTCTATGTTCATCCACTCCCCCCACCCCACATACACACACATACCTCCCCCCCCCCCCAGGTTGAACTCATTCTTTTTCCTCGTTTATATTCCTTTCCCTATCTGAATTTGTATAGCTGTAAACATTTTAAGATGAGCAATGAAATTTATCACCAGCTCCCAACTATAACTCCTGAGATAAACAGATTTTCTCCTTTGCTTTGGCTCTTCCTAGGTCTGTTTCCTATGCTTTTTTTAAAGAGAAAAATTGTTTATTATATACCTCTAACATTTACCTGCAATGCAAAGCGAAATCCATAATTTTTACTCAAAATCTGCCCTTGACTTATACATGAGGTTGCCTTACACACAAGTATATATTGTAAATTAGAATCATCAACTAAACTGACACAAGCTTTTTTCAACAAAACATAGTTGATGTTACTATGGTATAAATTATCAGAAACCACAATTAATTGAAAGCAGCACTTCATTTTCTTGGAACTGGGAAAAGAAGAAAACAGGGAAATATGGTCTCAAGTTTTACGCATTGAACAGCAAACTGTAGTTTAGATTGATATATAAAGGAAGCTGGAATCAATGAATATTGAATCAAAATCATAACCCAACTGCTAAACTACACGAAAACCTAGAGACTATTTCTTCATCTTTTATCAGTCCTTGGAATTATTTTCTAGATTCATATACTTATCTTTTGAACAAGACCATGTTCTATCATTGCTGGAAAGCCAACTTCACCTAACATGTTGATATTTCTGCCATGTTTCTGAAGAGTATTCAACAATGTGGAAACATTTTTGATTTCTTCACTGGCAAGGCCCTGATATTGAAAAATGAAAACGTTTCCATTTTATCCAAGCATCTTTCCTCAGTAAGATAAATATTACTCAATATTTTCTCAATATTACTGCAGCCATAAGGATTATATCTCTCTGTGTCTCAACTCCTGGTAGTATTTTGGGGGGGGGGGGGGGGGGGGAGAACAAATCTGATTTTAGACAACATGTAATCTACTGTTCACTTAATCCATGGTAAGGTAAATCGTTTATCATATCAAGCATATGCACATATATGCCAAAAGTTGTTTGAAATTTACTTCCAGCAAAAACCTGTAACACCAAAGATTAAATTTAAATGGGTGTCAAAGGCAATCCCAGGATAGATCTACATAACATGATCTGAACAGTTTGATGGGTCATGTTGCTGTATTTGTTACATGTATTTTCCCCCTTTCCTCAGAAACTCAAGATTATGTACAAAGGTCATTTTACAGTCTTCATATGATTAAAACTCTCTGAACAGGAATAAAATCACAAAAATTAGAAATTTATCACCTCACACATAAGCTTGTCTAGTTTGTTGAGAAACTGTTTGCTGCATTTGTGAGAAATACCATCAGAAATATCAGTTTCCAAAAACTGTTCCAGTCCCCAGAAATTGTGTTTTCTGGTTGCTTCATCTATGCATTTTTCCAGCTGAAAGATGGAAAGAGAGAATAAACATTATTAACATTACTCTCAGATACAGCAAAGGAAATTAAAATAAAAATATTGGAGAGGGGGAATAAACAGGTCAGCTCAGCTTTGGATAGCAGAAGGAAGGGTCAACAACACCCCGTGGTTTTTGTTTTGTTTTTTTATTTATTTATTTTTTTGCTGTCTGTGCCCCTGTTCAGAAGATCTCACCTCACACTGTCACTATGATAATTGGATTTTGAAAAAAAAAAATTCTTACTCGCTCCTCCTTGTGGCTCGAGAAGGATTACAGCACAGTTAAAACACAAACATTATAAAAATTCAATAAATAAACATATGAAATGTATTTCTATAAAAGATACATATTAAAACACACAGAACAGAGATTAAAACACAGGACATGAGTTTAAAATTCATGCTTAAAACTGGCTGGGTAGGCCTACTGGAAAAGATAAGTCTTTAGATGGTTTTTATATTCCGACAGCTCATTTAGCTGTTGGAGCTCTTCCGGTCGTCCACAGTCTTGGGGTGGCCAATGAAAAGATTCTCTGAGTGATGGTCACCAGTTGATTCTGGCTGGTTGGAGCAGATCTAAGTATGCAGGCGTATTGAAAAGGAGATGGCAGTCCTGCAGGGAATCTGGACCCAAACCATGTAGGGCTGTAAAGATCAAAACCAACTCCTTTTACTATGCCCAGATACTAATTGGCAGCCAGTGGGTTGGCTTTAGGATATGCATAATATGCCCACTCCTGGATGTTCCTGTAACCAATCTGGCTGCTGTCTTTTGAACCAGCTAGAGTTCTGAACTTGGTACGAAGGTAGCCCAATGTAAAGAACACTTCCGAAGTCCATCCTTGACGTTACCAGCACATGCACTATCATCTTTAGATCTAGGAAGGGAAGCAGCTGATATATCGGCCGAAGCTGAAAATAAGCACTTCTGAGCATTGCATCTACCTGGGCTGACATCTGGAGAAACAGATCTAGGAGCACTCCTAAGCTGCACACAGTCTTTTGTGGAAAATCTAACCCCATCCAGAACTGGTTGACACACCTCCATCCCAGATTAAGACCCTTGATAGCAAGCACCTCTGTTTTGCCTGGGTTCAGTCTCAATTTGTTTTTCCTCATCCAGCCCATTACATCCTCCAGGTATTCTTTCAGAGGAGATGTCATTCTTACCTGAGACTGTTTTTGAAGGCATGGAAAAATATATTTGGTATCACCCCACCCCATGCCTCCGGATGATCTCTCCTAGTGGTTTCATGTAAATATTAAAATGCATCGGAGATAAAATGGCACCTTGTGGGATATCACATAACTGCTCCTTTTTGGAGGAGCAGCTTCCCCAAGCCCTACCATCCTGGAACCTGTCTCAGAGGTACGACTTGAACCACTTCAACACTGCACTTCTTGCATTTCACATCCCACTGAACTCTCTGCTTACAATTCATCAGGACTACCTCCACTACTTATATAATTTACTGCAGATTCATTTAACTGATGAAATGGAATCGATCCATTAATGCTGGATTTTGCTTCAATCCACAGCCACGTGGATGACAAGTTAGGAATCAACTTTTTACTGAACCAAGATCATTCAGAAAATATAACTTTGAGTGCCCATGTGATTATTCAATGGTACTAGAATAATATTTTATGTCCTTTCAAAATATACTGAGGTTGCAAAGAATGGGCTAAGCAGCAGAAGAGTGGGTTAAATCCAGAGAACTTCAGGATCTTGAAAATTAAATATTGAATGAAGGATACCAAAGTTATCTGGTAAGTACTTCAGCCAAGTAAATGCCATGTAAGTGGTGAACATATTTATGAAATTAGAGTTATAGGCAGTATTTATTTGTTTATTTAAAACATTTATATTCCACCCTTCTCACCCCGAAGGGGACTCAGGGCGGAGCACAGCATATACATGGCAAACATTCAATACCGGGACACAAATTCACATACAATACATAAACATTAAAAAAAATATCAAAATATTAAAACACACCATTTAAAACCTAGCCATCCGCATCAAATCCAATTGATCCTGTCATCTTTCCCACTGCCGCTTCATTCCCTGTCCCGAAAGCTTGGTCCCAAAGTACAGTTGTAGCAGAATATAAATTAAAACTAACAATGGCAAACACTTTATATTTCAACATAAATATAGACTAATGCATACCTGTCCTTCACGCTTTGCGGGCATTTTTGTTGTTTCACACACTTAATCTGTATGATTAAAAATAAAATTTTAATTAATATAAAAGATAATACAATTCACAACTAATTTTGAAAAGTTATATTTTTGGCAGCACGACTAAAACATAGCCAAAATGAACAGGAGAAATACATTAATTTAATTATATAATTATTTAAGATACTGTCTAGAAAAAGAAACAACTACTATGCTCAAATCAAATCAGTGCCTGCATACAATTTGTCTCATTATTTATTTTATGTAGCAACCATGCTATTGGGCTGCAGTGAGAATACAGAACGCAAACAGACATCAGCTCTCCTACAAAACCAGCTTTCACTTACAGACAAATATGAGAACAACCATTTCACTAAGCTGTAGAAGACACAGTGACCAAAACTAGAGCCAGAATTCCAGCTCACCTAAAGGACTCAAAGCTTTGATTTATTTTTCTTTTTGGATCGTGTTTCCATTTCATGAGTTGTTCTAACAAGACAAACAATGCCCAGCTGCATTAAAGCACAAAACAGCTATACTACAGCTGGTCATTATGACAACCAAAACATTAAAAAATAAGTATTTTCCATTTCCCTTCCTATCTCATTTTTCTCTTGTGTTGTTTCTTTATATTGGAATCCTAAATGCTGGGGTTGTCTTGTCCTGATTCTTATTGCTTTTCTGGATGAAGACTGGGGTATGAACAGTATAAATAATGAATGAATCAATACCATAATGGTTTGTCATAAATTATTCATGTTTTAACACTGGCACTCTTGCAATGGTAAAGATAGTGTCTTTGTAAATGGTTCATAAGGTACAATGGCTGTAGATGTTGATTCCTATTGGCAAAATCTGAAGAAATGCTCGTATGTAACTATGTCTCTAACAGCCACACCGCAATTCAATGTGTTAGGTGCTACTTATAAACCCATGTGTGGTCTAAGGCCTGTATACATTTAGTAATCTGAGCCCATCTTTTAAAACAGGGAAAGGAAATTATAACAGGCTATTAATTGAATTCCAGTTGTCATCAGTCTCAGCCAGTATGCCCTGTGCCCTGTGATGGTGGAAGCTTTAGTTCAACAACCTCAGAAAGAATAAGGGTTTTCAAGCCTTATTTTTAAGTCAGCATACACTACTGAAGGTAAGATTCTTTTGAAAGATGCTGGTGTTTCACAATCAGTCCAGATGAAATTATGTACAGCATAGTCATAGCCCTAGTGCACAATCTATCACGGATTCTCCTTTAGAAGTTTCTTTAAAGGAAGTATTTATGAAACTAATAATGCTATCTGAGTGAGGCCTGCTTTGAACATAATTTTTCTATTTTATTCATTTTGTGTCCAAACTAAATCCATAGTTTAAAGCTAGATTTGTGCATTGTTATTTTCAATTTTATAGTTATACATTTTAATTGTGTTTTCTGTCAATGAAAATTCATTTTTGGGAGCTGTTTGTAAGACTGTAGGTGATATTATGTGAATTAGCAATGTTCTTAAAGGGCAGTTCTGTTTATGGTGCAACAATAACAATGAAATAATAATATGACAAATTACAATAAGAACAAGAGAAGATTAAAATGGAAAGACATTAGTTATTAAAAATGGAAGAAAAGAGCCTTGGCAATGAAGCTCATACTAAAAAGAAATTGTGTACTCTGCCTTACACCAAATATTAACCCAACTATTACATTTAGAACTAATGGAAACTACGGTACTGAATTGCTTCCCAGGGCAAGGTTCAATGTAATACATTATAGCAGCCTAAATATGTGGCTACTCAGTTAGCACAACAATTTAGATTGTTTTTGCATAATGGAGGCAACCAATCAGTCAGCCAAAATTCATTAAAGGTAATCTTATCAAAATATCCTCAATGTATCTTACAAGAGATTGTAGCCAACAGATTGTAACAATTCACAAACATGAATTCTAAATCCATATATTGTAACTAACCAGTCCTGAATACTCTGGTCAAATGCAGATTCTACAGCATGATTCTCTTCAGTTCTACAGTCCCAAAGAATTGCATGCCTTTTCTTGAGAAGGCAGATACTATCGAAGATAAAAAAAAAATTCCACTCCTTCCAGCTCAGGTTAGAATAGAAGAACTGTGTTGACTTAAGCCAGAGGCCTAATCTAGTCCAAAATTCTTGTTCATACAGTGAAAAATTAATAGTCTATGGAAAATTAGTTGTCAATGGTGTACACGAACTGTAACAGGAACTATCTGACTAAGAAATTAGATGCCCCTCCCCATCTATTCTTTGTCATTTCCATATGTATTGTTGATTTTATATATATACATTTGGATAATATATTAATCAGGTTTTTTTTATTTTATCAATTTTATGAAATTTACAAGTGTAATAAATAAACATAATTAAAATTGCAGTGCAGAGCTTTCAAAACTGTCTGTCGTGACAAATTAGTATGTATGCTGCAGTGTGTAGGTGTGTCCTGCAAATGTAACAAGAAGCCCAAGTCTATGTGAACTAAGCAATAAATCATATATTTTAAATATATATAAATTAAAGGCTTTCATTAGATATGTTGTGTCCCCATACATGTCATTATTACTATTGCTCAGTGTTTGAACTTTTATTAGCCAATCCTCCCCCCCCCCCCCCCCCGGACCAAATGTACTGATCTGGGCTAAATAGACTGGACCAGCTGGACGTCTTCTTGGCAATCTTTCATCAGCCCATTGGGCAATCCTTAAGGACAAACTGGGTGTAGGGTGGGTTGGACTAATTTTAGGCGGGGGTGGGCTCTGTGTGACAATGTTTTGAAGGTGTTGAGCAGCTATTTATCAGGATTTGGGCCGATTAAGCCACTGGACTGTAAGACCTGTAATCATGCTTCAGTGCAATGTAATTTTGATATGTTTGATATGTTTTAATCATTTGAAAGGGGCACTGTGCCCCCCTTTGGGGGTGAGAAGAGCGAAGTATAAGTACAATAAATAAATAAATAAATAAATTTATGTAGAAGTATGTATCTCTTATAAGGGATTGATTTAATCTCTGGTTTGCTAGTAAAACTGAATTACAGTGTCATGAAATGAGGCACGTTTAAATGTGCAACCAATATTAAATGTTTGGAAAGTTGTGCAGAACTAACATACCAGTTTTGATCAGGAACATCCCAATGGAAAGTATACGATTCCAGGAAAACCTCTTCCTTTCCATTCTTTTCCTTCCTTCCCTCCTCCCTCCCCCCCCTTTCCTTCGTTCCTTTCTTTCTTCTCTTTTATCTCTTTCCTTTCCCTCCCTCCTGCCCTTTCCCCTGATACATGTCACCTAGCAGCAACCAATCAACTTCACTCCTTTTCATACCATCGTAAGGTCACTTCACCTAGCAGCAGCCAATCCTCATAACTGCTTTTCATCCCATCATAGGGCCACTTCACTTAGCAGCACCCAATCCACTTCAATCCTTTTTATACCATCATAGGGCCACTTCACCTAGCAGCAGCCTATCCACTTCATTCACTCCTTTTCATTCCATCAGAGGGCCACTTCACACCTTATTGGGTTGTTTTTTTTAGTTCAAACCCAAGTTGGGTGATACAAACAAACCTGCATACATGATTTGACATGTGTGTGTATATATCCCAAATCATGTATGCAGGTTTGTACAAGGGCTCCTACTTGGCTTGATGGATGTGTTTGTGTCAATTTTAGGAGAAACCATGAACAATATCCATCACAATTTGCACTCATCACATTAGAGAATGAATCCACTTTAAATCTGGTTT
Organism: Anolis sagrei; assembly: GCF_037176765.1. Lineage (NCBI taxonomy): Eukaryota > Metazoa > Chordata > Lepidosauria > Squamata > Anolidae > Anolis > Anolis sagrei. The sequence goes on from NC_090024.1 coordinate 229,821,432, forward strand.
CTGCCTCCTGCAGAATTCTGGGTTTTGTATTTTAGGGAGGAGCCTTTAACAGCCTCACTAAACTACAAATTCTAGAATTCTCCAGGAATTACAGAACCATAGAATCATAGAGTTGGAAGAGACCACATGGGCCATCCAGTCCAACCCCCTGCCAAGAAGCAGGAAATTGCATTCAACGCACCCCTGACAGATGGCCATCCAACCTCTGTTTAAAAGCTTCCAAAGATGGAGCTTCCACCATACTCCAGGGCAGAGAGTTCCACTGCTGAACGGCTCTCACAGTCAGGAAGTTCCTAATGTTCAGATTAGGAAGAACTTCCTGACTTTGAGAGCCGTTAAGCAGTGGAACTCTCTGCCCTGGAGTGTGGTGGAGGCTCCTTCCTTGTAAGCTCTTAAACAGAGGTTGGATGGCCATCTGTCGGGGGTGCTTTGAATGCAATTTCCTGCTTCTTGGCAGGGGGTTGGACTGGATGGCCCATGAGGTCTCTTCCAACTCTATGATTCCATGTGAGATGGAATCTCCTTTCTTGTAGTTTGAAGCCACTGTTCTGCGTCCTAGTCTCCAGGGCAGCAAAAAACAAGCTTGCTCCATCCTCCCTATGACTTCCTTTCACGTATTTATACATGGCAATCATGTTTCCTCTCAGCCTTCTCTTCTTCAGGTTAAACATGCCCAGCTCTTTAAGCCGCTCCTCATAGGGCTTGATAATTTTAGTCGCCCTCCTCTGGACACATTCCAGCTTGTCAATGAGGCAGAAACCGGATTTAAAGTGGATTCATTCTCTAGTATGTTGAGGCAATAGGATGAGTGCTACTCAGACCAGTCTCTGGATGGGTGCTGGTCCCCAAATGAGTTTCCTGTGAAAGAAACAGAGATACAAATAGTTACAGACAACACAACAGTTTCTTATTCTCCACATCAGATAGCCTGAGATTAAAGCATTGCAATAAAAAGCATCTCCCTCATTTTATAGCAACAAACCCTGTTTTTACCTCGCCAGGTAATGTGTGGCTCAGGGGAAGAAACAGTAAATCTACTGTATCAACACCATTCTTCCTCACAGGACTAAAGGCCGCCTGAGAGATTCCACCGCCCGCCCTGTCAATCACTGGGGTTACCGAATATTTGCTGAGCCAATCGCTGGGCGCCTTGAGCGCCTATGCAGCCAATCAGCTTAAGGATAAAGCTGAAGGGGGCGGGGAGTTGTGCGAGCGAAGGTAGACTAATCTGGAATGGTTTACTCTCGTTTTGGCTCTTCTAGTATCTCTCCCTCCCCCTCCCGTTTTTTTTTTCCCGCGCGCCTGCTCTCTCTGGCCAATCAGCTGTCGAGGAGCCTGACAGCTAACGGTCGCTGTGCTCGTGGCTGTTTGTCTGTGAGGGATTTTTTCCCCCCTCCTCACCTCAGTGCTATTCTGAGGCTGATTTGGGGCAGTCAGCCTCTTTCGTTCTCCTGTCAGTTTCAAAGATGTTCCTTAAATGGCACTAGTTCATGACTGAATGTTATGAGATCCTGTTATGGGATCAATGAAACACCAGCACTATGTGGCAGAGAAAGTTGAAGACCCTGTAAAACTACAACTCATAGAATCAAAGAGTTGGAAGAGACCTCATGGGCCATCCAGTCCAACCCCCTGCCAAGAAGCAGGAATATTGCATTCAAATCACCCCTGACAGATGGCCATCCAAAGAGCTAGAAGAGACCTCATGGGCCATCCAGTCCAACCCCCTGCCAAGAAGCAGGAATATTGCATTCAAATCACCCCTGACAGTTGGCCATCCAAAGAGCTAGAAGAGACCTCATGGGCCATCCAGTCCAACCCCCTGCCAAGAAGCAGGAATATTGCGTTCAAATCACCCCTGACAGATGGCCATCCAGCCTCTTTAAAAGCCTCCAAAGAAGGAGCCTCCACCACACTCCAGGGCAGAGAGTTCCACTGCTGAACGGCTCTCATAGGAAGTTCTTCCTCATGTTCAGATGGAATCTCTTTTGTAGTTTGAAGCTATTGTTCCATTGCGTCCTAGTCTCCAGGGAAGCAGAAAACAAGCTTGCTCCCTCCTCCCTGTGGCTTCCTCTCACATATTTATACACCTCTGAGGATGCTCTGAGGACCTCACCTCTGAGGATGCTTGCCATAGATGCAGGCGAAACGTCAGGAGAAATGCCTCTAGAACATGGCCATATAGCCCGAAAAAACCCACAAGAACTGAGTATTTATACATTCTTCTCATTCTACTGCAAACTAGTATCAGTGTGGCAACTAAAAATATTATGGAACAGCTGAGTTGTTGTCATTAACCAAACAACTGGATTCACTCCAAATACTTTAAAATCAGTGTGTTTTTAAAGTATTTGGAGTGAATTCAGTTGTTTGGTTAATGACAACAACTCAGTTGTTCCATAATATTTTTAGTTGACAACTGCAGATATTCCACTCCCACACTGATAAATATCAAAGGTATATTCACAATACATAACAGAGTGACAGGGCTGTTTTTGTTAAGTCACCTATCCATTGTATATATCTCGTTTCAATCCACTGAAACCCTATGTAAACATATATGTATGCATTAGCTATGTTCCATACTTGCCATTTTCCCTGATCAAGTAGTTATCCAACTTCTTTTTGAATATATTGGGTGTATCTGCACTGTCAAATTAATATTGTTTGACACCACTGTGATTGACAAGGCTCAATGCTTTGGAATCAGTGGACTTGTAGTTTTACAAGGTATTTAGCTTTTTCTGCAAGGATCATGGTGCCCATCCAGAGAAAAAGAACTCACCATCTTTAGGTAATGGGTTCCATTGCCAAACCACTCTTACTGACAAGAAGCTCCTCCTAATGTCATTCAAAATCTACTCTTCTGTAACGCATAACTAATAGAACTAAGCTGGATCTACTCTACCATTTATCCCAGGATCTGATCCCAGATTATCTTCTTATTCCAGATTATCTGGCAGCGTAGAGTCATATAATCCAGTTCAAAGCAGATAATCTGGGATCAAATCCTGGGATAAAGGGCAGTGTAGATCCAGCCCTTGTCTCACCCTCAAGGGCAACAGAAAACAAGTACATATCCCCCTCTGTGACAACCCTTTAGATGTTTAAAGAGTGCCATCTTTCCTACAATTTGCAGATTACAAATTAGTACGGGTGTCAGAGTTGCTGTATGCCCATCTCAAACCATCCTTTCCGTCCTATTTAAAACATTTGGCAACAGCAAGCATGGGTGCTAATTCATGGAAAACACATTCCATGAATTCACTGTACTGGCCAACCTTTACAAAACATCAAACTCTCAATAACTCTTTCCCAAATGATCACATCTTTTTTTTTTTTTTAGTATTTTTAGTTTTAAGACTTTTTCTATAGTTTTATGGATCTCAGTTCAGAAATGTTTTGTCTTCTTGCGGGACTAAATTATTATATAATTTTTTAAAACGTGAACTTTCGGAAGATGAGTGTATGTTGTTCTCTAAAAGAAACTGATTGGCTTCATTCACTGTACATCCAGAAAGCATGTAGAAAAGCAAGGACGAAAGACAAACAGAATTTAAAAGGTCAGTGCAGTGCTAGTATCACCTTATTGAAATTAGCATGTGCAATTTTTTATGTCCTCCATGACATGAGGAGAGTGCTATTACAGCAGAATGGTATGAAGAAATATATGAGTCTTGGCAAAAGATTGAACTATGTGATAAACTAAATAATACTTGCTATGTAAGTAATTTGTGGAACATATTTTTTAAAAACCGCCAGATGTCACTATAACATAAGAAGTATAATTCAAGACATGTCATGGTTTGCAAAGTCTCTGACATTGGCTGGTTCCACACTGACCATATAATGCAGTTTGAATAGAATTGAACTGTATTATATGGTCAGTGTAGAACCATATAATGCAGTTTGAACTGCACTGAGTTGCATTATGTGGTTCTATGCTGACCATGTAATGCAGTTCAATGCAGTTCAAACTGCATTATGTGGCTAGTGCAGAGCCAGCCAACGAAACTCCTTTTTTTACAAAGTTTTTTAATACTAATCCTGCACCACATTTCTTTTTCAACCTCTGAATAATTGGAAGGCTTCTGGACGCATCAGAAGGAAAGAAAAGACAGACTAGTGAAACAATTTTTGATTTAAATCAAAACAGTGCAAAAATCATAAATGCATTTCTCGCCTTCATCTTCAAATAATTTATGGGATTCAGAATAAAATGTTCTTGTGTTCAGATCATTTCAATGGAGAACTTCAAAGATCACCATAATTCAAATGTAAAATATAATAGTTCTAAGGAACAAAGTAAATATGCTGGATTTATAATGTGCAACGATGTCTTTAGTGTCTCATTAATCAAAATTAATTGTGCATTGGGAAGAGAGCCTGTTTTTCCCTTAGTCAGCCACCCTTGGAACAAAATGGGACATCTTTCTAAGATATTTAGGTGTGCTAGAGCAGGAAGTGACTTCTCTTTGGATTGTAGCTGACATTTCTTTGCTTTATAGCCCCAGTAACAATTGTCCAACCATCCCATGTTGTCTGTAATTTAAGACAATATATCATATCTATACGATGCAGTGTAATTGACTCTAAGAAAGTAACACGGACTGGAATGATCATAATCGTTCAAACCCAATCTGGGTCTGAGGTCATAATCATGGGAGAGAGAAGCCAGCTCTAACATTAGATGCATATATTAACTGAACTTTTAGCCTAGCTCTTGTTTGTCTTTGTGAGGCTCAAAGGTCTATACGTGTATATAGAACGCAGACATCACCTGAGCACTATTATTCCAGCTAGTAATCCTGTGTAATGAATAGTTTTGTAGAAAGTAGGCCCTATATCTTTTTGGTAGTTCACAGTATCCATAGAACTCACTTCCACCATATTTCAAATAAGTTCATTATCTTCCCGATTTCTTGACTAGAGTCTCCATTTAGATTAATCCTAAACCAAGATATTGCCGATTTGCTACCGGACCCAATTTAAGGTGCTGGTTTTGGCCTACAAAGCCCTAAACGGCTCCGGCCCAAAATACCTTTCGGACCGCATCTTGGCCTACGAGCCCACGAGGACCTTGAGATCGTCCGGGGAGGCCCTTCTCTCGATCCCGCCTGCCTCACAGGCACGTCTGGCGGGGACGAGAGAGAGGGCCTTCTCGGTGGTGGCCCCCCGGCTGTGGAACACTCTCCCTGCAGACATCAGACAGGCGCCCTCCCTTATGTCCTTCCGAAAAAGCCTTAAGACATGGCTGTTCGAGAAGGCATTTAATTAAGTGCTATAACAATGTGGTAAAGATGACTGGAATGGAACAAGGAATATGAGATTGGTTATGATTCTACTATGAGACGAAGCGGATTATTTAGTGTAACTTTGTAATTGTTGTATTGTTAATATGTTGTTTGTAATTGCCTTTTTGTAAATTGCCTTTCATATGTGTTGTACACCGCCATGAGTCGCCCTAAAGGGCTGAGAATGGCGGTTAACAAATGCATCAAATAAATAAATAATAAATAAATAAGATATAAAATATCTGTTTCAATGTATTTATTGTTATCTATTACAGTAATCATTTATTTTGATGTCTTCTTTATTCACTTTTAGATTATATAAACTAGTTTTCATTATTTTTGTTCTGGATTCAAATATTCAGCTCTAATCCTGCTTCTGAAATTTACTCTTCAATATTTTTCAGTATTCTAAGTCTTCATTATTTTCTATTAGTCATATAGTTTACATTTCTCACGCATATTATTGGAATGTTTATTCATTCTATATCCTGTTCTACAATTTCTAGTTTCTCCTTATTAATACTCCCCCCTATTTATGTTTCTGTTATATCTAGTTTACAGCTCTGGACTTTCCTTTCACATGAGTTCCACTGCTGTGAGAGCTGTTCAGCAGTGGAACTCTCTGCCCTGGAGTGTGGTGGAAGTACCTTCTTTGGAGGCTTTGAAACAGAGGCTGGATGGCCATCTGTCAGGGGTGATTTGAATGCAATATTCCTGTTTCTTGGCAGGAGGTTGGACTGGATGGCCCATGAGGTCTCTTCCAACTCTTTGATTCTATGATTCTATGATTCTATGAACATGTCAACGGGTGAACATTTTTTCAGCTTGAATCATGACACTAGGTGCTGTCCATAGTTGTCCTTTTCTTTCTCCTAGGCCTTCCAACCTGTGGGACTTATCTTCTGGCATTTTCTCATGCTTCATCTTTGTACTATTATCTCAGCAAAGGGTTTTTTATGGTAAAAGACATTCAGCAGTAGCTTACCAATGCCTCCTTCTACATGGCACTGAGGTAGCTAAAATGTCACTGCTGTTATGTAAGAGATGCTAAATCAGTGTCATCTTCTACACACACACACACACACACAACTGCTGCTGCTCCTGTTGCTTCATACTTTCCCTTTAGTGCCTTAAGATCTTTCACATTTAGTCTGGGTTCTCAGCAAATGTCTATTTGTCTTGTGAGACTCTACCAGTAGAACTGTGACTACCAGCATAAAGCTTTGCCTCCTTAAGAACATGGAGTTCCACTGCCATGTGGTAGAATGTGGTAGAATGCTGTGGTAGAATGCAATAAAATAAACACTTGTGAATGACAACATGGGATTAAACTGAAGAATTTTAGAAAACTTTTTTAAAAAGTGAGTTCTTTGAGAGTGATGTGAAGGAAAAATTGACACTAGAACTACACATCCAAATCAGTTTCTGCACTCCAAAGTGCAATCAAAGGATCTAATTTTAAGTCACCCCTGTGCCACCTGTTGCTTTTTCATTATATGCAAAGCAACCTCTTGCCATATTTCAACAATGACACCTGCAGTTACTGCTACCAGTCACAATAGGCATTGCTAGACTTTATGGATCAATTGATCAGTATAGTAGTGCTTCTTTTGGTTCTTTTTCTAGGCACCATCTGTGTATTTTTCACACAATGTTGACACATCTTTTTGTGAGAAACAGTCACTAAGTTAAAATCTGAGTGTAGAATATTTTTGTATGCCTTCAATTCACCTGTCAACTTGCGGCAACCACATTTCGTATTGATTTCTTAGGCAAGTGGTAGTTCGCAGCTGCCTTCTTCTGAAATGTACTTGGTATTCATAGAATCATATAATAATAGAGTTGGAAGGCCACTGAGTCCAATCCAGCTGAATTTCCAGCTAAAGTGTCCCCAGCAGATAGCTGTCCAGCCTCTTTTTGAAGAAATACGAAGATCCCAACATCTCTTTAGGCAATTTGTTCTATTTCTGAATCAGTTTCACTGCCAAGAAATTCCTTCTAATGCCCAACTGAAATTTGCTCCCTTGTAATGTCAAATTTTTGGCAAGTTGTCAGTGACATCCTGGATACTTTCACTGGGAAGACAGTGCATTTCTCAGTTCATCTTGTCAGTCTGGCACAAAGGTACCTCTGTATCCCTGAGCAATGAGTCCGACATCAGTAGCATATTTCTTTTCTTCTTGTAGTCAGTGGTTACCTTGACTTCTTCCCTGGCATGCAGTATCCCTTGTTGCTGATTTCCTGTTTGAGCATTTTCACTGCTGCTAACCTCAGGAAAAAGTAGAAGTGATTGCTTAATTAGAAAATTTTAATCCCTTCTTCAAGGCCTGACTTTCTTCTGGGATGTGTTCTTACTGTTATAGGCCTTTTTATTTTCCTCAACAGTTTCTTCCTGTTGGTTCTGTAGGATTAATTCTTCTGAAATTTTATCTAGAAACTTCCCATATTGTCTGATGCAGCGAAAGGACTCAACAGATAGCAGTAGTGCATTGAACTTCTCTTCCAAGAGAGTTACCTTATTATTATTATTATTATTATTATTATTATTATTATTATTATGGAGCATTTGAGATTTCAGGGATGTTCCACCTATATTACTCCTGTAAGCTCTTGGTGTTATAAGCATTTTTAGTTCTCCCTGGAAATGAGCAAAGTCCCAGTGTAACTGTTTTAATATTTCAACAGTTATATGTTTCATGTAAATATTGTTTTGTAATAATTATTTTAAGAATTTTGCTAGTAACCCTGAGTGCAGTTCTTTAAAGTAGAAAAGCAAGACAAAGATGTAACAATAATAAAGAACAATCAATGAGAAAATGCCCAATTTATCTGGAATTGCTTCTCTGTTATAACTCCCAGGCCAATTTCAGACCTAAACAGACCTTTCTGCTACTCATCTTCCTTATAACTTTCTGTAATGTAAAGTAATGCTGACAGCACCAAACACGAGCCGCAAATGTGCTATCATTTCTTTTTGTATATTAATTGCTTTATTCCCCAATACAATTTAGCAATGCCATATCATCATTAAAATATTGATGTGCATCACAATTAATTAGAGCCTGTGATTTCTGACATTACATATTTCATATCTCCAATATCTAACTGTAATTACATGCACACCTGACTTATTAAAAATGGATATTTGTTCTGAGATAAGATTTGAAATTGCATTTAGCAATTATTAGAATTTAAACATAATTACTATAGATGGGTGACATCAAAACATTTGGGAGGCAGAGGAGGCTGTAACAGAAACTAGGGCATTATATATTCAAAACTTAACAAAAGATTCTTGTGGCATCAAAGACAGTATCTAAATTGTAGAATAAATACAGTTTGACACCAGTTTATCTACTTTCTGTACTAATCGAGATAATAGTGGGATATAAATAAACATCATCATCATCTGCCATGTCTCAATACTATGGGATCTTTGAGAGTTGTTGTGCAACTCATGGGTTCATTTTCTAAAAATAAGGAGGCTGGAATCCTATCAGGACATTATGTTGGCATTAGTTCAGATTATGCCAGCACTTGCACTCTTTACATGATTTCATGGGGAAGCATTTAACACTCACTACACAAATGATTTCTCCATTTACCCATGGTGTAATAAGGTCCCATCAACGTACAGCAATTGGAGTGTTAACCAGCAGATCTTCATTAACTTTGCTGTTTCTGTTGTTCAAGCAAGTATGCAAAGAGTATGCATTGCTCTGATTTACAACATAATTTCTCAAGGAAGGGAGGGATGGAGGGAAGGAAGGGTAGATCCCAGCCATAATAGAGACCTCTCCTAGAACACTCAGATAGTCGACTATAGTGGGAGAGTGCAGAGGATGAGGCAAGAAAACCAGACTCAAATTGTCTTAAGAGTAATGGGAAGGTCAACAAAATAAACAGGACATATGGTATATAAATACAAATAAATTGGCAGCTACAAAAAGATTTTTCATAAATGACACAGTGATAACAAGGTGGTCTGTGAGGTTACTGGGACTGACAGTTCTGGGATCAAATGGGGGGGGGGGGGAATCTAGGATCCTATCCAGTTAGGGTCTATTTATAACTTTACAGCCACTTGTTCAATGTAAGGTGAATTAAAATGTAAGGTTAGATACTTTCACCTTATATTTTAGCTCCAACTAGTGTTCTCAGTTTGTACATGCAACATACTCAGGACTTTCCCCAACCACTGCTTTATCAAGGAGGTATGAGGCACTTCACATTTAAGAATGCCAATATGCAGTTTATTCATGTGAACGATAAGAACAGAGTCATCAAACATTCACAAAGCAGAAATGAATTTCCATGCTCTCCAAAACAAAATGTTTTATGGCTACATGTATATGGTACTCTGTGAGCTCTCTTACCCAACAGATTTGGTAATGAACACTTGTATGAAGATAAAGCATATGTAATGTCAGTTATATGTAGCATTGTGAGGCTTCTTGAGCACATTCTCATAAAAAGACAGATTATGGATATAAATAAAAGATGGTGCAACTCTATAAATGCTTCCACAGAATTTAAATTTGTTCAGTTTAGTGGACCTTAATCCATGCACCTCAAGAGAAGTGCTGCATTTCTCTTAGCATGCAGATAAATTCATTGGGCAAAATGATGCTTATTTATAAAATGTGTCAACAGTCCACATTACCGCCCACATGAACATCTGCTGTTTGGTAGTAGCTTTTAGCAATAATTTCTCAATAGTGAACATTGATGCCACCAGTATAGATGCATTACTTTTAATAAAGCTTTACTAGATAAACATAATAACAATAGATGAGCTGAAACGCTGGAGGCAAATGGCTTCTCAACTCATCCTTTACCTACAACAGGTGTGAAAATCATGTAGATCTTCAGACATTGCTAGACAGCAGCTCTTAGAAGACCAAGGATGATGAACACAGGGAGCTACAGTTCAACATCTAAGATGAAACTTTATTGATCTGCAAGATGTGTAAAACAATACTTGTATTTTATATAATCACTACAGGTAAGTCTTTCCCAGCCAGTTGCCCTACAACTTTACAGATGAAGTGGAAGAGTTTCGAGGCAGTGCAATGAACTGAACTATTTAAGTTTGCAGCTAAGACAATATTTGAAGGTATGTGTATGTGCTTACACAGAGGTTTTTGTTGTTCATTCATTCAGTCGTTTCCGACTCTTCGTGACTTCATGGACCAGTCCACGCCAGAGCTCCCTGTTGGCCGTCACCATCCCCAGCTCCTTCAAGGTCAATCCAGTCACTTCAAGGATACCATCCATCCATCTTGCCCTTGGTTGGCCCCTCTTCCTTTTTCTTTCCCCAGCATCATTGTTTTCTCTAAGCTCACCTTTCTTCTCATGATGTGGCCAAAGTACTTCATCTTGGCCTCTACTGTTCTTCCCTCCAATGATCAGTCAGACTTTATTTCTTGAAGTATGGACACAGAGATTACCTTCAGCAAAAGAATTGTCTATCTGAAATCTATTTTCATTTGTGATTTTTTTTGATGCAATATTTTGGGGGAACCTTTGCCACCATGTAAAACAGTTCGCAACAGCTATGTTCCCTTGCTACTCTTTCTCCTAGAGGTCTGTTTTCACAGATGATCAGGGATCACACAGTCTAACTGTAGGCCTTATTTTGGTAGGGATGTATGGTCAGGGTAATATTTCTTGTCAGCAGTTTGAAGAGCAAGGGAATTTTGGCCTGGTTGCTTTATCAAGATGCTACATTCAGTTACTTAGTGAAAACTTGAATGCACCCAACTTTCATTTATATAAATAAAAATGTAGCATTTGTTTGTGGGATTAAAATAACTCAAAAGCCACTGGACAAATTGACACCAAATTTGGACACAATGCATGTATCAGGCCAACGAGTGACCATCACTCATAAAAAATACAGCAGAAGAGACTTAAAAAGCCAAAAACAAAAAATGCATTACAATGAATGCACAAAACCACCTATATATACGCAAACACACATATATACACACAAAACACATATACATAGACTGGGCCACAGCAATGCATGGCAGGGTACGGCTAGTTTTTCATATAAATATTGTAGTTAAAGTATAACAACAGATTCAGGTTTGAAATGAAGTAGACTATGGAAGTCTCTCTCAAGAGGGAACAGAATGGCCCCATCCCTGCTGGCCTTCCGCAGACAGGTGAAGGCCTTATTCTGCCAGCAGGCATTTGGGGAAGGATAAGGGGCAGGCTTTGGGGAAGTGTGGGTGGGATGGAAGAGGAGGGGCTGTGAGCTTAAAAGGCCATTTTAAGTGTAGTTATTGTATTTTAATTAGTTTTTATCCCACTGTTACTATTTAATTGTTTTTTAACATTTGTATTGCACTTTTTAGAACCTAACTAAGTATAAGATAGTTAGTCGCCTTGAATCTCCACAGAGAGAAAGGAGTATAAATAAAATTAATTAATTATTTAATAATAAAGATAAAATGAATCCAGATTTCAAACATCAGCACCCCGAATGAACCACATACAGTCCATCAGTTGTTTTACAATGGTTAATCATCACATATGGTATGCACTAGTCATGAAATTGTTGATTCAAGAAAGATATTGCTCCAATGCAGTAAAATGTAAACCTGTGATTAACTTTATCTCATAAATATTTTTCTCAGCAATACCTTCTGCCTTTAAGTGAACATTTATCAAATACTTTTACATGATATGTACTGACTGGCATTCATTTGGCTGTATTTTAAAATGCAGAATTGTTTAAAAGTGCTTCCAAGTGACAAAAGCCATAACTGAAATCCGAAATTCAACATGAGTTGAGAATGTAATACAAATCTACAGGAACCGATTTCCCCGGAAACAGTACTGAATTGACAAAGGTTTCTTGATAACAAGTTACTGACAAGTTAAATGGGTGCAATTTTTTATTTTTTAAAAATGCAGGAATCTTGCTGGTTTCAGGAGGAAACATTTTAAGAGGCAAAGGAGAATACATAGAACCCAAATCCTTATGTACTTATGCTTTCAAAGGGTATCTGTGTGTGTGTGGGGGGGGGGGGGGGGTTGTCAAAATGATCATCTTACAATTCTGCTCATGCCATCTGTACGGCCAAACAACTGTTTTAATAGAAGAGATTTACAAATTCTGCTTCTTCATTGGCGCTAGTTGTAGGAACTGATAATATGATTTGAATATTAGAGGCCCTAATTACTGGGCTTTCCATGAGCAAATTCTTTTCACCACAGAAATAAGCCAGACTTCTCCTATCAATCTCCCCACTAATACTTGACATAACCTTTAAAGAGAATCTTGGCTTAGCATATCCTGGCAGTGTTAATGCAGTCTGAAGCCTCCACTAACACCAGGGGTTCATGTATGTCACAGTTTGGCAGAAGCTCAGCCTCTAATAAAGACAGCGTTCTACTGGGATTTCTTTGGACTATTTCCTGATTTTCCAGTGTATTTGTGTTATTTTTTTCCTGACACATTTTGGCTTCCTTTAAAAAACAAACATTTGAAGTATAAATTGTGTATCAGAAAAATGCAAAGAATGTGTGCTATCTTCTGCTGGATAGGCAGCTGCCGTGTGTGTGTGTGTGAGCTGCCTATCCAACCGAAGACAATATAGATACCATCCAATATAAATTCCTGCTCACTTTTTGAATCATGTGAAATTGGTCAAATAAGCCATTTATACCCTAGACTTAATAGATATTGAGAAATGAGTCCCATTAAGTTTAATTGTGCTTGAACCTAGGTAAGTGTGGATAGACCCCAAGGGTAATTAAATAAATACATCATTTCTTGTTCTTGTGTTCCTGATTTACACTTCATGGTGGAGAAAAAAAATCCTCTATATTCTCTACAATAAAGCATACAAATGATCCAGAAATTATGTCATACATGTTTTACACCCAAGCAATCTGTGTAATTATCTCTTAACAAAGTGATATGTAATTATCTCTTAACAAAGAAATCACAAAGAAATAATACATTACTGATTTAGAAATATCAGTTTAGTGAAAAGTACATTGAAAAGTGGCAATGAAGGCAGCAAGAAGTTAAGTCCCCCCATTTGTATGGTTTCCATTTATCTTGAATATGTTTTCCATGGTGAAATGTGAAGTTTGATAATGTTGCAGAAAATAAACTGGGTGCCAGTAAACTGGGTCTGATCCAGAAGGATAAACCCTATTCTCTTATTTCCAGCACCAGATCAGAGTTACAACTGGAAAGATGGTTTTCACTCCTTTTTTCTGTTGCTATGGAAAAAACAAGGAACACAAAGAAAGCGCAAAGGAGCATAAGGGGCTCACAAGACAAAATGGCATAGTACAGGTATAGTACAACCTGGGAGTGATTGGCCATTGGGAGATCCAGATCAAGCAGCCATTCAAACAGTAGCCACAGCATGATTTGCATTTTCAAGGACCAACAGAGAGGTTAGGCTGTAAGGAACCCAAGGAAATGCACTCGTCTTAAAGACACATTGAATAATCAAAATGACAAAGAGGCTATTTCCAAAATAATGCTATCAGTTACGTAACAGATATAATCTCCCACATCCATTTGGCATGCTGTAGGGCCATACTAGAAAATCAAAGTAGAAAATGAGATGTTTGGAAATTATGTGATACACTGGCATGAAAGCATCTTGAAAATTATGTCTACATAATTTCTATCTTAATCCTCCGTGTTTCTTTGAATAATTTATGAGACCATTGCAACTCTGCTATTTGAATCAGAAGTATTAGAACTTAGGTATATATTGAAACAATAGACACAGTTCTGTTTTGTTTCTGCACGATATACCTCCTATTATCGTTACAATACTTTTCAACAGTTTGCAAAATAATTCAGCTGTCTTAAAAACCCAAAAACGGCCAAACAAAAGCACGCACAGAGTAATATCCTGCTGCTTACACATAACTAGAGTAGATTCATTCAATCAATTGACAGTCATCACACAAATAAATGAAAAGGGGTTAATTGGTCTACTCTAGGCTGAATTTGTCCAAATGATGCCTGCTACACAATGTTGGAATATATGTGATCAGTCAGCTAAGCATTTTTTTTTCATGATACTCCATTTCACACTCTCATCCCTTTCCTTTTTCCCTTCCAAGGCCATGCTGCTTTAGGTTTTCCCCTCCCTATTTGGAATTTTCTTCCCAAGCATGAACTTATTTTTTACTTCTACGGTTTTATAACTCTTCCCACTATGTGTGGCTGCAGTATTTCTACTGAAATAATAAAGAAAACCCCATGAGATCTGTTTTGAGCTTCCCTATCATGTAACTGATAAGCAATAAATCAGAATTCTTGGCTTAGTCACCAGTAAGGAAAATAGATGTTCCATTACTCTGTCTTTCACATATGTTGGCCAGGCACTTCAAAGGACTGCCAAAATCTGAAGAACGGCCCCTTGAGAAGGCAGCTCATCAAAAAAAAAAAAACCCTCTTTAGCAAATGCATAGCTGGAATACTACTCTGGGTCCTTGGGATCCAGTTGCCATGAGACACAGAATAGGAATGGCTGGATTGAGCTGCAATATAGCCACCTTCAAGTTTCTCAAGGCCTAATGCTGTTCCACAAAAACAGAAAATTTGAAACTATGTGCTTTAACCACTCTCACATTGTGTAGGGACACGTTAACATGGAAGTGCAGCCATTGGTACAGGGCATGTTTGCATACAGGAGAAAAAGGAGAAAAAAACATCCTGCCTAAAAACCTAAACACTACTGCATGTAAACACTACTGAGCTACCAGGATAAAGCAGCTTCTTAGAGAAAATGTGTTGCAAAACAAGGAGAAGGAAATATTTTGGATATAAATATAATTCACTAATATTCAATTTGATAATTTCTAGCTGATTATGTTTAGCCAGCTAAATTAATGTTAGTTCTTTATATTTTCAATGAATCATATCTTCACAGCAGTCCTTTTAGATAGATAGATAGATAGATAGATAGATAGATAGATAGATAGATAGATAGATCTGAAGAGTGAGAAGAGGTATCATACAGAAACCCTATTTATCAAATACATTCTTCAACTAATATGTATGTATCAGCGCAACTTCTAGGCCTGCAGAACCCTGCATTCCATGTATTGTTTTACAAGTTATCAGTTATAAGAGTTCTTATTTTCATTTGTGCATATCAGTGTTTTAATGAAAGCTGGGAAGGAAATAATTTTGGCACACATATATAAAAACAATCATAGACACACAACACATGTACATATAAATCCATTCTTAATAATCCCTAATATATCCATTTGTAAAATATATACAGATAAAGCAAGGGTTTCAACCCAATCAAAGACTGAACTTCCAAGTAATAAATTCATCTTCATAAGTGTGTATCATCTCCTTTCTCCTATTTTCATAATTACAGGATGGCATTGGATTCCAAGATTTCTTGCAACTTAAGCACAATTCATATCTCGAATCACACATTCCACAAAAGAGAGTCCTCCTCCCCCACCTCATTTAAGGACAAACATGTTTAGACTGGCAAAAGCTTTTGTGGGCTGTAGTCCATGAATGCTTATGTCAACTTAAATTATTAGTTCTTAACAGGTTACATGATATTTAGTTGTTATGCTGCAAAAGAATCAAACAGCTACCCTCAGAAAACCATTTAGTTATAGTTCATTAGTAACAGTGCCTATATCCTCCACCTTTTACTCAAGCATCTCAGATAATATTTTCTTTTTTGAAATCAAGCATGAGCTCCTCAACTCTTGGTGATTATATCAGTGCATAAAAGGCTCACTCCTTTATTTCAATTTACAGCAATCTAGGTGAGTAATACACAGCTGGAGACAGTGATTCACATAACCTATTCTGATAACCTCAAATGGAATACAGTACAAAAGAGCAAAACTTTATTTTACTCAGGTAAACAACTTAGTGTGTTATTTTTCATCTATAAGTGTGCTTTGCTTGTAACCAGCAAGGAAAGGAACTTTTCCTTCAAGTGTAAACTGCATAGTTGCTCTACCCTGAGCAACAAAATGTTTCACATGTAATTTTTCCATTTGTGAGGACCTGAATGCTTCATGAATAGGGCACTAGTCTGCCAGTATGCTTTATAACACCTTCAACTCCCAGAAATCCTTACAGCTGGTAAACTGGCTGGGATTTCTGGAAGTTGTAGGCCAAAACACCTGGGGACCCACAGGTTGAGAACCACTGCTTTATAAAATGCAGTGTCTGCAAATATATTTCCACTTAGACCATTATAATACTCATCACCATCACTTTTTACAACCTGGCCCTGCAATATTTTGCCACTGCCTAAAAATGATGCAGCACTGGAGGTTTTTTCCTGCTAAGGAGCAAAATCACACCGCCCATACTTTACCTATTAAAATTATATCAAATAAAAACAAAGTGCAAAAGTGCATTGACCGAAGTGCAAATCTACAGCTTCAATGATTGCAAAAATAACTACATTTTAAATATCCAAACTCTATATATAGTCTCATCTATCACAAAGATTAATCAAAACAACAGAAATTGGCTTGTTTTCCCTGATAGTGTCCTTTCTGCTGTTGTTTACACATGCTTTCATACATAAAACACATAGACGCATACAAAAAAATACATATTGATTAAATCTAGGTGTTAAGTCAATACTTGGCTATGAATCAGTGCTGAAGATTATGGCCCTTTATCTCTAAAGAAAAACCATCTTTTCTGAACTCATTTTGTGGAGATCACTGGTATATAAATATTAATTCATTCTGAAGGATCTTTGCCACTCTGAAGGCCTTCTTTGGTGTATCAGGAAGAAGAGAAGTGCCAAAGGAAAACACAGGACTAGCAACAGCAAGAAGGCTGTAGCTCTTCTGTATTTCTTCTTTTACTTAAATAAAGTGGATCCAGCTCTCCTCACATTCCCTGGGCATTTTAAGTGGGTGATTCCTACAAGTGAGGCTATAGTTTTTGCCTTGGTTATTATCCCAATACTCCTGCCCACTGACTCGGAAAAACACTGCAAACTCAACCACAGAGCTGAGCTGGAGGAGGAAAGGGGGAAGAGGGAGGAAGAAGGTAAAGACATCCACTTGATCCTGCCCATCCTTGCCAGGAAGACTGCTATGCCAACGAGCAGCAACTTCATGCTGGCCCCTCCAGTGGTTAAAGGTATAGCGCACAGCCACCTGCTTTTCAAATGCAAGGTTGATGACTCTGATGGTGCCATTCAGACCCAAATCTGAGCTGGTCACTCGTTCAAGGCACACTTTCTGCTGCTGAAGGCGACTGAGGAACTCCTCGCAGTCAGCAGGTTGCCTGAAATCAGGCACCAGGCACTGCATGGTGAACTCCAGGTCTAGCCTGCTGCAACAAAGATCGGAATTGATGGAGAGGCGAGAGAGAACATGCAGAGGGATGGATGGGTCTTCCCCAGCTTGGAAGACTTTCACTTCAGCCAGCTCCAAGCCTAATGCATCTGCAAACCTCACTCGGTTTCTGCCAGTGTTACACCCAGGAACACGGCAGGGTGCTGTCATGCTTCTCCTCCTCTCCGGAGAGCTTGGCAAGGACCTGGCTCGACGACGCATGATGGGCCTAAGGTGTGGGTCACAGCTTGCAACCACAGGGCTCTGCAGATGTCTGTCTTGCAGCTTTTCACTGGCAGAAATATTCAGGAGGCTGATGCTGCTGTGAACTGGTGGGTATCTCTTCTGCTCCTCACGCTGGGCTTCTTCTTGCAACATGTTCTGATAAAGGCCAGAGAGGTAGCTGGGGTTCCTTCGTGGGGGCCTCAAAGCCACTTGCTCAGATAGGCAAACAGGTTGAGCAGACACTGCTGCTCCTGAGAACAATTTTCGTTGAGACATGGCAGATAAGACCCAGGGCCAGTGAGATAGGAGGCACAAGTTGGCAAGGCCAAGAGACTGTTTCAACACAGGGCAGTTTAAGGTATTGGGACAGGTAGCCCTAGATAATTTTGCGACCCACCCAAGTCAGACACTGTAGGACCCAGAGCAACGATGTTGAGCAACAGATGTCTCAAGACTATCACAGAGACTGCAGGGAGAGTCCAAACTGTCTGACTGGATGCTGGAAGCTTGGGTGCTGTCATACAAATTATTTGCTGACTGAAGACTGTCCAGTTGGATGCTGGATGTCTCCAGACTGTCTCCGAGGCTGAAGATGGAGCAGAAGTTGCTGTGCCGGAGACAGACAGAATCCAGGCTGTCAAGTGGATGGCGGGTACAATGAGTGTCAACGGATGCAAGGCTTTGACAGTGCTCTCTGAGGGAATCCAGACTGTCACTCTGAATGCTGGAGGAATCCAGAAGACTGCCAGGGCTGGAAGGTACTTGAAGGCTATTAGATTGGGCAGAGAGGGAGTCCAGGCTATTGGAGATGCTGGAAAGAGGCTGGAGAATGTTGGAGAAGCTGTGGGGTGTCTGAAGGCTATTAGAGAAGATGGGGGAAGGCTGGGGGCTGTTGAAGAAGCTCGATGGAGCTTGAAGACCTTCTTCGCCTTGGATGGAAGAAACCTGAAGGCTATTTGAGAAGATGGCAGGCGCTTGAAGACCTTCTTCCTGGAGGCTGTTGGAGATGCTGCGAGGAGTCTGAAGACTTTCTCCTTGGATGGAAGAAGCCTGGAGGTTGTTGGAGAAGCTGGAAGGAGCCTGAAAACCTTTGCCTTGGATGGAGGGAGCCTGGAGGCTGTTGGAGAAGCTGGATGGAGTCTGAAGACCTTCTCCTTGGATGGAAGAAGCCTGGAGGCTGTTGGAGATGCTGGGAGGAGTCTGAAGACTTTCTCCTTGGATGGAAGAAGCCTGGAGGTTGTTGGAGAAGCTGGATGGAGCCTGAAAACCTTTGCCTTGGATGGAGGGAGCCTGGAGGCTGTTGGAGAAGCTGGATGGAGTCTGAAGACCTTCTCCTTGGATGGAAGAAGCCTGGAGGCTGTTGGAGATGCTGGGAGGAGTCTGAAGACTTTCTCCTTGGATGGAAGAAGCCTGGAGGTTGTTGGAGAAGCTGGAAGGAGCCTGAAAACCTTTGCCTTGGTTGGAGGGAGCCTGGAGGCTTTTAGAGAAGCTGGAAGGAGTATGAAGACCTTCGTTTTGGATGGAAGAATCCTGGAGGCGATCAGGTTGGGCTGAGCTGCTGATGGAAGCAGTGGTGGAGGAAGCCGATGGATGGGGATGACCCAAGCTATGGCAATGGCTAGATGCTGAGTCCACGTTGGGAGCGTCCGGGCCCCACATGCAGCAAGCAAGGCTCAGACTCTTCCCAAGGCCCCCAGCGAGGACTGCAGGGTCTTCTCCTTGAGGCAGACTCCTGCTTCACGCCCCCTTTTCAGCCGGAAGCGTGCAGACGGGCAAGGGATGCAGGCGCCGGGGGTTGCTGCGGCTCCTCCCTCCACCTGACTGCAAGGGGTGCAAGCGTGTGACGCTCCAGAGCCCCTTCCCCAGCCGAGGACGTGGGGGAAAGCCCTCTATGACGTCACGGGTCGCCACCTCCCCCTCTCGGTTCCTCCGGGGATCCTCCCCGGCCTTGGTTCGGTCTGCGCCTGCGCCAGCAATCGACGCATGCGCACAAGACTCACCCGAAGTCCGAGTTGCCCTTCCTTCTTCCCGTTTCCTGGGGAACTTGATTTAAATACGAAAAGGAGGGAATGGGAGGAGGGAGAGAATGGCAGGAGGAAAGGAATAGCAGCTGCGAAGGAAACTCACGAATGGAGAGAGAAAAGAGAGAAAACGAAACCCAGTTAGAATGGATTTAACTGGATAAATGGCCATGAAAGTGTGTCCAAACCTCATTTTACAAAAGACGAAATGAGGAGCCTAATGGGCAGAGCTTGGAAGTAACTAGTTAGTTACGTTTAAAATAGTTACATGTATCTGCTTATTTTTTGATAACAATCTGTCAACAAAGTCGCATTTCAAAAATAACAAGAAACAATGAAACAGAAGATTTTCATTGTTTCTTGTTATGTTTGAGGCTTCTCTCATTTCCCCGCATGGGAAGCTGGAGCTGACAGACAGGAGCTCACTTCGTCTCACGAATTTGAACCGCCAACCTTCAGGTCAGTTCAGGATGTAGACTTATATCAAGGAAGCCATGGCCTTGGGTCTGCTAGAACTGAGCAAGGCTATTCATTCCAGGGCGATTTGGAAATCTCACATTCATAGTGTTATAGTTTTTCAAGGTCTTTAGCTTTTTCTGCCAAAGAGTGCTGGTGCCGCGCCAAACTATAACTTTGGGATTCCATAGCATTGAGCCATAGCAGTTAAAGTGGTGTCAAACTATGTTTATTCCACCGTGTAGATGTGCCATGACGAGGGGAGATTATTTTCAGTGATATATGGGAATATAGGGAGCCCCCGGTGGCGCAGTGGGTTAAAACGCTGAGCTGCTGAGCTTATAGAACCATAGAATCAAAGAGTTGGAAGAGACCTCATGGGCCATCCAGTCCAACCCCCTGCCAAGAAGCAGGAATATTGCATTCAAATCACCCCTGACAGATGGCCATCCAGCCTCTGCTTAAAAGCCTCCAAAGAAGGAGCCTCCACCACACTCTGGGGCAGAGAGTTCCACTGCTGAACGGCTCTCACAGTCAGGAAGTTCTTCCTCATGTTCAGATGGAATCTCCTCTCTTGTAGTTTGAAGCCATTGTTCCGCGTCCTAGTCTCCAGGGAAGCAGAAAACAAGCTTGCTCCCTCCTCCCTGTGGCTTCCTCTCACATATTTATACATGGCTATCATATCCCCTCTCAGCCTTCTCTTCTTCAGGCTAAACATGCCCAGCTCCTTAAGCCGCTCCTCATAGGGCTTGTTCTCCAGACCCTCCATCATTCTAGTCGCCCTCCTCTGGAGCTTGTTGATCGAAAGGTCGCAGGTTCGATTCCGGGGAGCAGCGTGAGCTTCCGCTGTCAGCCCTAGCTTCTGCCAACCTAGCAGTTCGAAAACATGCAAATGTGAGTAGATCAATAGGTACCGCTCCGGCGGGAAGGTAACGGCGCTCCATGCAGTCATGCTGGCCACATGACCTTGGAGGTGTCTACGGACAACACTGGCTCTTCGGCTTAGAAATGGAGATGAGCACCACACCCCAGAGTCAGACATGATTGGACTTAATGTCAGGGGACTACCTTTACCTATGGGAATTACAATATGTGAGCAACATTAACACACAAACTGACTAAGGATTCTGTATGGTGCGCCTCCTGCTAGACCAGACCAAAGGGAATCCTTAATAATTTTGTGTGTGTGCACGCGTGCATGTTACAGCCTCATCACACTAGAGCATAGATCCACTTTAAAACTGGTTTCTGCCTCCTGCAGAATTCTGGGGTTTGTAGTATCTGGCAGAGCAGTTTAAAGGCCCCTCCCTAAACTACAAGTCCCAGAATTCTGCAGGAGGCAGAAACTGGATTTAAAGTGGATCGATGCTCTAGTGTGATGTCCTTAGAATCACTTATATATTGTAATTCCCGTATATCACTGAAAGCAATGACATTCACAGGCTCTCATCCTCAGAGTTTGTCAATGCTATGATTCAATGGAATCCTATTTTTATTTATTTATCATGTCAGTATCAACCAGACAATTGTATTACATTTTAAACAAATTTTTAACAAACAGACGAAACAGAGTTTGCAAGCTTGGTAGTTGATTAAATGTCCTTTGACCAGTATCTGGCCACTTGGAGTGCCTCTGGTGTTGCCTCAAGAAGGTCCTCCATCGTGCATGTAGCAGGGCTCAGGTTGCATTGCAGCAGGTGGTCTGTGGTTTGCTCTTCTCCACACTCGCATGTCGAGGATTCCACTTTGTAGCCCCATTTCTTGAGGTTGGCTCTGCATCTCGTGGTGCCAGAGTGCAGTCTGTTCAGCACCTTCCGAGTCGCCCAGTTTTCTGTGTGCCCAGGGGGGAGTCTCTCATTTGGTATCAGCCATTGATTGAGGTTCTGGGTTTGAGCCTGCCACTTTTGGACTCTCGCTTGCTGAGGTGTTCCAGAGAGTGGCTCTATAGATCTTAGAAAACTATTTCTTGATTTAAGTCGTTGGCATGCTGGCTGATACCCAAACAAGGGATGAGCTGGAGATGTCTCTGCCTTGGTCCTTTCACTATTGGCTGCTACTTCCCGGCGGATGTCAGGTGGTGTAATGCCGGCTAAACAGTGTAATTTGGAATCCTGGGAGCTGTTGTTTTACAGGGTCTATCGTATTCTCTGCCAAAGAGCCACAAAATTTAGTCTCTGGGCGTACATTTACACTGCAGAATGAATTCAGTTTGGACTGTCATGGATTCCTTGGATATATAGTTTTGGATGCATCTACACCAGTATTTCTCAACCTGGGGGTCGGGATCCCTGGGGGGGGGGGTCACAAGGGGGTGTCAGAGGGGTCACCAAAGACCATCAGAAAACACAGTATTTTCTGTTGGTCATGGGAGTTCTGTGTGAGAAACTTAGTCCAATTCTTCCGTTGGTGGGGTTCAGAATGCTCTTTGTAGGTGAACTATAAATCCCAGCAACTACAACTCCCAAATGTCAAAATCTGTTTTTCCCAAACTCCACCAGTGTTCACATTTGGGCATATTGAGTATTTGTGCCAAGCTTGGTCCTGATCCATCATTGTCTTGAGTCCACAGTGCTCTCTGGATGTAGGTGAACTACAACTCCAAAACTCAACCTCAGTGCCCACCAAACCCATTCCAGTATTTTCTGTTGGTCACGGGAGTTCTGAGTGCTAAGTTGGGTTCAGTACAATCGTGGGTGGAGTTCAGAATGGTCTTTGATTGTAGATGAACAATAAATCCCAGCAACTACAATTCCCAAATGACAAAATCAATCCCCCAACCCCACCAGTATTCAAATTTGTGCGTATCAGGTCTTTGTGCCAAATTTGGTCCAGTGAATGGAAATACATCCTGCATATTGGATATTTGCATTACAATTCATAACAGTAGCAACACTACAGTTATGAAGCAGCAACGAAAACAGTTTTATGATTGGGTGTCACCACAACATAGAATCAAGAGACCTCATGAGCCATCCAGTCCAACCCCCTGCCAAGAAGCAGGAAAATTGCCTTCAAAGCACCTCTGACAGATGGCCATCCAGCCTCTGTTTAAAAGCTTCCAAAGAAGGAGCCTCCACTACACTCTAGGGCAGAGAGTTCCACTGCTGAATGGCTCTCACAGTCAGGAAGTTCTTCCTCATGTTCAGATGGAATCTCCTCTCTTGTAGTTTGAAGCCATTGTTCTGTGTCCTAGTCTCCAGGGAAGCAGAAAACAAGCTTGCTCCCTCCTCCCTGTGATTTCCCCTCACATATTTATACATGGCTATCATGTCTCCTTAGGGAAGGCTGAGCGAAGGAAGATAGATGCTTTTGAACTGTGGTGTTGGAGGAAAGTTCTGAGAGTGCCTTGGACTGCGAGAAGATCCAACCAGTCCATCCTCCAGGAAATAAAGCCCAACTGCTCATTGGAGGGAAGGAGACTAGAGACATAGTTGAAGCACTTTGGCCACATCATGAGGAGACAGCAAAGCCTAGAGAAGACAATTATGCTGGGGAAAGTGGAAGGGAAAAGGAAGAGGGGCCAACCAAGGGCAAGATGGATGGATGGCATCCTTGAAGTGACTGGACTGACCTTGAAGGAGCTGGGGCTGGTGATGGCCGACAGGGAGCTCTGGCGTGGGCTGGTCCATGAGGTCACGAAGAGTCGGAGACGACTGAACGAATGAACAACAACAAAATTACAACAGCACAACAACAGAGAGGAAACAAACAAAGACATCTAATCACCTCTCAACAAAAGTTTGCTCCAGGCACTGTCAGGCCATTACATGCTAATCAAGGTGGTCAGTTGAAACATTCACACCTAGCTCCAGCAGACAAGAGTCCTTTGTCATTCCACAGATATATAAACCCTTTCCCCTAGTTCCAACAGACCTCACCACCTCTGAGGATGCTTGCCATAGATGCAGGCGAAACGTCAGGAGAAAATGCCTCTAGAACATGGCCATATAGCCCGGAAAAACCTACAATAACCTTAGTCAAATTCTCCCATCGGTGGGGTTCAGAATGCTCTTTGATTGTAGGTGAACTATCAATCCCAGCAACTACAACTCCCAAATGTCAAGATCTATTTTCCCCAAACTCCACCAGTGTTCACAAATTGAGTATTTGTGCCAAGTTTGGTCCTGATCCATCATTGTCTGAGTCCACAGTGCTCTCTGGATGTAGGTGAACTCCAACTCCAAAACTCAACGTCAGTGCCCACCAAACCCCTTCCAGTATTTTCTGTTGGTCATGGGAGTTCTGAGTGCTAAGTTGGGTTCAATACAATCGTTGGTGGGGTTCAGAATGGTCTTTGATAAACGACAAGTCCCAGGATTCCATAGCATGGAGCCACAACAGCTTGCATTCCTTGGCCAGTGTGGCTAATGTGCTGCTGCTGCTGCTGTCGTGGGCCCGCCCTCCTTGGCGAGGCGGCTGGCCAATCCACTCCGCGCCCAGGGTTTGGAGAGGGAGGAGGGTCCCTCGGGGCGGCGAGGATGCCTTTGCCCGGCTGAGGATAAACAATGCGCCCTGCCTCGAGGGCCAGCTCCAGAAGGAGGGCTGCCCACCTGCCTGCCTTCCTGCGTGTGGAGCAGGGTCTTCTGATGCCCTTCCATCGGCAGAGGAGGCGAAGTCAGGCGTGGGGGGGGGGGGGGGAGAGGCGTGCGTGGGGTTTGTTTACTGCAGCAACGCTAGGATGGAGAGGTGAACCGCTGCTGCGCTTTTTCGTCGAGCTGCTTTGCAATCTCGCTTAAACCGATGCCCAAAGGAAAGGAGGGAAACCCCAAAGGAGGAGGAGGAGGAGGAGGAAGAGGAAGCCTCTTATAATGGGACCGGGCATCCGGGATTACCCCTCCTTGCTGCGCAGAGGGAGCCTGGAGGAAGGCGCCTCGATCCATGAGATCCACAAAGGAAAAGGAACGGTAACGTAAGGATCGCCTTTGGGCCCCTCTCCTCCTCTCTCTTGCCCAGCCATGCAGAGAGAGGAGCCCTTGCTCTGTCTGGAAGTTCATCAAAAGAGCCAGGATGCCATCCCTATTTGACATCTGTCACCTATTCTTTATTTGGATGTCTTTATTGTCCTACCTCTGTCCGCATATTGGGTGTGATTGACCAACATTGGGGCAGCCAAACCCAATCATGCTGGTGTGTTTGGGTAACACGTTAGGATGATCCAAAGCTTTCTGATTTGGTATGGCATGGCACGCTTGCACTGCAGAACAAGCCACAGTGGAAGAGATTAGATATACACCCTGCCAAAAAACGCTGTTTTGTTAAATAGGGGTCATTTTGGGGAGAGAAGAAAAGGCCTCCAGAATGGGAGAGCCCTCTAATTCATCCTGCTGAACTAATAGAATATCTTGGTTTGAAAATGCACAGGTGCCCACTGCAGTTTCATCCTGGATTATTATTATTATTATTATTATTATTATTATTATTTATATCACTCCTCCTTGGGAAGTTTTTCTGGCATCACATCTTCCATCCAAAGCAGGGCTGGGGAAAGGTTATATCTGTCCTGGCCAGGCATGTAGCTGGGGTGGGTGGGTGGGAAGGCTTGGGGGGCTTCAGCCCCCCCCCCCCGAAATTCTGATGGTGGTCCGCGAGAAGGCCTTCCTGGTGCATTATTTAAACTGCTATGTTTATTCATATCATGATCTGATCATCATACTCAATATATCCGATATGCATGGGGGTATTGGGGTAACGATACAAAAGGTTTGCTAGGGTAGACCCTCTTTCACTCAGACCCACCCCCCCCCATGAACCAAACTCAGCCCCCCCCCCAAAATGAACTCAGCCCCCCCCCCCCCAAACAAAATCCTGGCTATGGGCCTGGTCCTGGTGGTTGTCAAGTTGAACCCATCAAGGTTTTCATGGCCAAATTTGTACAGATGAGGTTTGCCTTTGCCTTCCTCTGAAAATGAGAGAGTGTGACATGCCCAAGGTCACCTACTGGGTCCCAGTGGTTGAATGTGGATTTGAGTTCTGGTCTTCAAGAGCTATATTTCCCTACTTTATCCCCCAGATCCCCTGTCCTTGATACATTATAGAATCATAGAATCAAAGAGTTGGAAGAGACCTCATGGGCCATCCAGTCCAACCCCCTGCCAAGAAGCAGGAATATTGCATTCAGATCACCCCTGACAGATGGCCATCCAGCCCCTGTTTAAAAGCTTCCAAAGAAGGAGCCTCCACCACACTCCGGGGCAGAGAGTTCCACTGCTGAACGGCTCTCACAGTCAGGAAGTTCTTCCTCATGTTCAGATGAAATCTTCTCTCTTGTAGTTTGAAGCCATTGCTCTGCGTCCTAGTCTCCAAGGAAGCAGAAAACAAGCTTGCTCCCTCCTCCCTGTGGCTTCCTCTCACATATTTATACACGGCTATCATATCTCCTCTCAACTTCTCTTCTTCAGGCTAAACATGCCCAGCTCCTTAAGCCGCTCCTCATAGGGCTTGTTCTCCAGACCCTTGATCATTTTAGTCGCCCTCCTCTGGACCCAGTGTTTTCAATTTAAGTCTTTTGCAATTGGCCCTGCCCACTGTGATCAATTTTCTGGGTACTAATGTTCTGATTTTATATTGTTTGATCTGTTTATTTATATTGGTTTTTGTATTTTATTTTTTATTTTCTGCTGTGTTCTTGTGTTGTATTGTTTTACGGTATTCCTGGGCTTGGCCTCATGTAAGCCACCCCAAGTCTCCTTGGTGAGATGGTGGCGGGGTATAAATAAAGTTTTATTATTATTATATTTCAACACATAAACTGCTACACCATACCGACTCTTGAAGGTTCTATCCGCGGTGGTGCAATGGAGTAAATCTTTGTGCAAGCTGAACTGCTGACCTGAAGGTCGGCATTTCGAATCCCTGTGTTGGGGTGAGCTCCTATCTGCCAGCTCTAGCCTTTTTACGATGTCCATGGGCATGAAGACAGCAACATTCCTATGTAGTTTTGGTACCACATCGTCTTTACAGCTATACTGCTCACAAACATGAAGGTCCCACTCAATTGCTGTTAACTAGTAACTGTAATCCCCCCCCCCCCCCCCCGGTCTCTTTCTAAAGACCTTTGAGTGGCTGTCAATACAGTCTATGGCATAGTAGCTCTGTATGCATTTTTGATGTTTGTATTGCCATTTTATCATTAACAGACACATTGATCAGAACCACCCCATGATATTTTGCTTCCTAAGAACAGCAAAGAACAAGATGGACCCTCTCCCATTTATGTTGCATGCTTCTTCAACACTAGTGATGTGATAGGTATCTTCTAGTCAGAGGCGGTCCTATGTAATTTTCAATGGTAAGCAAACAGTATTTTAGCCCCCACCCCAAAAAAACAAACAATCAATCACTGATACATATATTTTCTGTTCGTCATGGGAGTTCTGTGTGCCATATTTGGTTCAATTCCATCATTGGTGGAGTTCAGAATGCTCTTTGATTGTAGGTGAACTATACATCCCAGTAACTACAACTCGCGTATGTCAAGGTCTATTTTCCCCCAAGAGCGCCTCAAGAGCACCCCTGGGCAAAATCAACTATACTGCAAATGCTTACTTTGTGTAATGGGTTGAGCCGCTCCTGCTTCTAGTATATCCAAGGGTTGTCCAGTATACAATGGTATTCTCCAATATTGCTATTGCTACCCAAGGCAACTGCCTCATTCTAGCCAATAATAGTGTCAGCCCCGACATAAATACAAATTGTAAAATGTTTGTGTTGTAATTTAATGAGATTTGTCTTGTTTAGCAGGATGTATATATTTTATTATTGTGTAGCGATGCAGTCATTGGAGATCACAAATAATGGAAGCCCTTGATCATTAATTCACTGCCTCAGCAGTCAGCATTATTGGGACACCAGTATTTCATGTCTCACGTACCTTTTAAAACCCCACATCCCTACCATCTCTCTTTTCTTGATCTTTTTACTTACAGCAGGTCACAGCAGCACTGCTGATATTTGTGAACACCACCAATGATATGTTTCCACTAGAAGAGTCCACACATGCATACCACTTTATGCAACCAATTCAAATGAATCAGAATAAACATT
The DNA here is from genome assembly GCF_037176765.1 of Anolis sagrei. NCBI lineage: Eukaryota > Metazoa > Chordata > Lepidosauria > Squamata > Anolidae > Anolis > Anolis sagrei. The sequence goes on from NC_090024.1 coordinate 229,849,807, forward strand.
ATGAGTAATTGTTGTCAGAAAGGACTGCTTCTGGTAGAGACATATGGGGTGTGAATCAGGCCTGGGAGTTCATACTGGCTCACAAGGAAGCCATCTGGTTGTCAGAAATGTGGATGGTTGTCCTTAGATTATTTGCTGGCTTCTAAAATGGTTGTCAAGGTGCGAAGCAAGAAGGGAAATGTGTAAGGGTGAGGGAGCTACACAGGTCCTTAGCGGTTTTCTGACACAAAGACATCAGTCAGAGTCTGAATTGACAGAATTCACACTTCTCTGACTACCTGCCTGTTTATAGTCCAGAGTGGGCAAGCTGTAGCCCACAAACTGCATGCAGCCTTTAGGACCTGTTTGTATCTGTTTTTCAATCACGTTGTGAGCTATTATGTGCCCCTGTTTTGGAAAAAGGCAAGATACAAGTCAAATAAATATTGCCTAGTCCTTTTCCAGAGACAGTGTTTGTGTTTTAATTTCTCCTGTGTGACTTGAGTCAAGATACAACCACTCAGCTTTGCTCCATTCATTTAGTGCTGGTGATGGAGGCTAAGGAGAGCTACAAAGAAATTACAGGACATGATTTTGAGTTGCCAGGCTTATGATGTTTGGCTTGAATCTTATGAGGAATCATAGGGTGTATCTACACTGTAGAACTAATGCCATTTGACACCACATTAACTGCTGTTGCTCGATGCTATAGAATCCTGGGATTTGTAGTTTTGTGAGGCACCACACTCCTTGGCAGAGAAGGCTAAAGACCTTGTAAAACTATAACTCATGCTTCCATAGCATTGAGCCATTCTAGTTAAACCGATTCCAGACTGCATTAATTCTACAGTATTGATGCAGCTGTAATCCCAATCTGACTCTAGACCCAGTGAATCAACTGTTAAATAATAAATAAATAAATAAGCAAATTCCGCTGGTACAATGGGTCTACTCCAGTTGTAAGTAAAGATAGCATTTAAAACTTTGCTGCCTTGCAAGAGTTAGAGGCAACAGATACCATCTCCAAATAAGAAAGCAAACACATAACGATCATGTTAGTTACCGTATGTACTTCTTATTTATTGTGAATATAAAGTAGATAGATGTTTCTGGAGCTAGTGTGGTGTCACAGTTTGAGAACTGGACAATGACTGGAGACTCTGATTCAAATTTCCACTCAGCCATGGAAATCCAATGGGTGACCTTCGAAAAATCACATTCTCATCCTTAAAGGAAGGCAAAGGTAACTTTTCCCTCTGGGCAATTTTTTGCCAAGATAACTGTGTGATAAATTAGCACTAAGGTCATTATAAGTTGAGAATGATTTGAAGGCACACAATGATGTCGCCAGACTAGAAAGCCTTAGGATTCCAGAATCTGACAGCAATAGGCATATTTCCTTTAATCTTTTTCTAAGGCCAAGCATTTGGGTCAGTGTAGGGTTAAAAGTCACAATTTTAGAAGTCTTTGGATTTCTCCCATAGGTAATATGAATGTCCACATACCCTATAAAAGCAGAGTAAAAAAGGGCTGCAGCGGTAGTTATAGCTCATGAAAGTTTTATATTTCTCTTCTTAATCTTGTAACTCTTGCACTGAAACATTTTTAAAATTTTCTGCCATAGATTCTTTATGCAGTCCGTATTTGAAGAATTTATTGTTGTGTTGTTGCACTGGAAAGAGCAAGTAAGGACATATGAGAGCACATTTGAAGGTGTCAAGAGCATTACAAAATTCTCTAGTACATCGGAAAACATCTCTAATCATCAAACCAGTAAACTCTGCAACAGACAGACAATTGATTTTCCAATTGTCTTCTTTAAAAAAAATCTAGTTTTTGAAAATAATTCCGTCCCCCCTGTTTTTTTCTCTCTTTTTCTAATTTCAGTGGAGAAAAGAGCCATCCAAGTGCCCTGGAACTAAAGAACCACCCAGATGCCAAGGATCTAAAAAGATCACCGCCCCAAGTGAGATGTTCTTTCAACAGACCAAGCAAAAATGTTTCTGCCCCTACAAAAAAGGTGAAGATTTTTCAAGTCTTACTGGATTCAAACTGTTTGTAGACATAGCCCGTTTCCCACTCTTACTATAATTATAATATATTTTAATTAATATCTCCTAGAGTTCCTGCCTGGCTCCAGACCACAGACAAATACCCTTTCACTGCAAAGAAAAAAGCCAACTTTGTGAAGGTCATCAACAAAGCAGGTAAGGACTGCTCTGGCATAAGGATCAGTGTGGAAATCAACCTGAATTAGAGACAAGTTGGCTTAGTTCACTCTTTGTGAATAATCTGTTTCTCTTATATTCCAACATGGAAGTGGTATAGAATATTTATTTCACGTTATAACAACAGCAACAGCAGCAACAACAATACGTTATTTGTAACCTGCCCTCTCTCCCGAGTATGGTCCATATGGAGCCATGTACTTATCTACATAGTTTTAAATCAGCTGCAGTGACTCATTGATGGGTCTAGATTTATTTTATTTATATATTGAAGTTATTCAAATATTTGCATCTGTTTCCCTCTGCCATGGAGATACCAGAAGTTATTGTCACTGTGATGGCAAATGGCAATTCTATCATTCCTCCTGGGCATCTCAATGAGTTATGTGTCCTTCTCCACAGAATGGCAACTCCTGTCCACAGTAGGTCAGATGAGAGCTGCAGCCCAGCAACATCTGAAGGACTGCATGTTCCCTGCCCAAACAATTCTTGCCTTTGCAGATACTATGGTGGTGTCAATGGTTTCATTCTTTTCAGGATGCTTGATGGCAAAGAGACCATTACCATGTCTTCTGAAAACATTGCAAGAGTTTTGTCTTTTCTTTCCCTTTAAATTCCCTCACTCTTACTAAAATATTGTCCCTGAAAGTCAGTGGAAAATTCAGTGATGTTGCATTAGGAAGGGACAATTCAGTAACCACAATATATAAACAAATCTATAGTGGTATGCACTGGATTCCTGAGATCCTTATGTTTTTTGTATGATGTCTTTTAATGAAAGTTACTTTATACATTGTTTAATGTTTTTTTCCCAAATAACTTATATTCTATGCCTGTCACAAAGAGAAGGGCACAATCCAGTATTCTGTTGCCCCAGAGGGCAGGATCGGGCCTAATGATTTGAAGTTACAGAAGGATAGATTTGATGGATCGTTACAAAATCTTCTGATAGTAAAAGTGGTTTGGAAATGGAAGCAACTCCCTAGAGAGGTGGTGGGATCTTTTTCTCTGAATGTGTTCAAAAGAAGTTGGAAAGCTACCTGCTCTGGATGGTCTTGCTGGAGATCCTGCATTGGGGTTGGATGTGATGGCCAATAAAGACCCTTCCAACTCTGTGAATCAATGACTCTATATTTGTGTTAACGACTTTGTGTAGGTTTCCATTTGCATTGTTTTTAAATATATTCTGAGCTATCTTGAGTGTCTTTATTATAAGAAAGGTGAGATATAAATGAATAAAATAAATTCATAACTGTTTGTTTGTAATAACATGGTTTGGTTTGGAGAATGATGCTACATCAGCGCTGGTGTTAAATGGCAACAGCAGCAGATTTCATTTATATTTCAGTACCACCATGCCACTTTTACTGCCTCTGTTTACATTAGAGAATGTGTTTTATTTCATTACATAGTGAAAACTTGCCAGATGCTTTCTGAATTCCTTTTTACTATATATGCTAATTAGACATGGATCTTAAAATGAGGAAGCTTTCTGGAACATAGCTGCAGAAAGGGAGCAAGAAAGTCGGATAAAGAATAACACTCAGATGAAAGGCATTGAATAGCAATGATTTAATCATGGCATTTGTCCAGAAAGACTAAGGGATGTACATCTGTTTTGTTTCTAATCCCACCCACCCCGAAAATAGAAACACTACCCTTTAATTTCAGATCAAGATTGAAATTCATTCACCACATTGTTTATATAGTGGCTTAACAATTAGAAGTATTGTTGATTTACTGTCATCTGGTTATACTCAGATGGGTGAAAAATTGTTGAGCTAAGTACTCAGGAAACAATTATCTTGGTTAACTTGAATAACTTTAACTTTTTCCTTTGCCACATGAGCAGGTTTTGTGGTTGCCATTCTCCAAAATCCCCATAGTAAAGGTAAAGTTTCCCCTTGACATTAGGTCTAGTCTGTCCAACTCTGAGGGTACAGCCCCCGGTGGCGCAGTGGGTTAAACCCCTGTGCCGGCAGGACTGAAGACCGACAGGTCACAGGTTCGAATCTGGGGAGAGGCGGATGAGCTCCCTCTATCAGCTCCAGCTTCTCATGCGGGGACATGAGAGAAGCCTCCCATAAGAATGATAAAAACATCAAATAATCTGGGCATCCCCTGGGCAACGTCCTTGCAGACGGCCAATTCTCTCATACCAGAACCAACTTGCAGTTTCTCAAGTCACTTCTAACACGATTAAAAAAACAAAACAAAAAACTCTGAGGGTTGGTGCTCATCTCCATTTCTAAGCCTAAGAGCCAGTATTGTCCATAGACACCTCCAAGGTCATGTGGCCGGCATGACTGTATGGAGTGCTGTTACCTTCCCGCTGGAGCAGTACTTATTGATCTACCAACATTTGCATGTTTTCAAACTGCTAGGTTGGCAGAAGCTGGGGCTAACAGTGGGAGCTCTCCCCACTCCCTGGATCTGAACCGCCGACCTTTCAGTCAATAAGTTCAGTAAAGTTAGGATATTTTAAGGTTGGCTTAGAAAAAAATGAAAACAGAATTGCACTGTCCAAATTTAAACCTGTGTTGGGAGAGAATAGTGGAAAACCTGTAGCTCCACAGCTCAAGCAGCGGCTTCTCTTGACTTTCCTTCCAGGCTGTTGAAGATTTTTTTTTTTTAAAAAAAGAAAGCTTTATTAGGCCTTGTAATTGATTGTAATCCTATACATATCTGCTTGGAAGAACCACTTGAGTTCAATGGTTTTATCCTTGGAACACTCAGTTTCTGCAATAACAGAGCAAAGCTATAAAACTAGGAGCTCTCCATAGAGGTCTTGAGCATGCTAGAAATCTTGAGCATACTTAAATAAGCGCTCAGTTCAAAGGCTACAATTCTAAAGCAATTTACTTGGTAGCAAACCCCAGCGCATTCCATGTGACATTCTTTTAAGTTGGTAAGTATGAGATTGTGCTGTTCATATTAGATTTTTTTGGCAAAAGATCCCCTGCCAGATATGGTAATACTTCAGAATATTCTTGTGCTCAGAAGGTGCCGTTTTATCCAGCTAATATCCGGCTTCAATGAAAACATTTATGAGGTTTTGCTACCATGTGGTGCCCTCACTTGCATTAGATGGTTGATGCACAGGAATAGCTCAGATATAATTGAAGAAATTTCTCATTTCGTGTTATGTGGCCTATTGTATAAAGCTTCCAAATATAATTTCCTGTCTGGTTTTTATGCTGCTGTGTGAGAGTTTACGGATTTTTTTCCCCAAGAAATGTATTTCAGATTTCTAGTTGAAACTGGGTGAAAATGCAATAATGATGTTATGCAGGCCTTCTGCGTAATTAAGGTGACTTGATATAAGATATCATCAAAATATTGTTTGATGTTCAAATCGTCACCATATTTATATATTCCTTGGTGGTTGTTATGAATTATGACTTTGGATTATGTGATTTTAATAATTGATGTAATTGTTTTTAGATGTTTTAATTCTCTGGTAAGGAGCCCCCAGCAGTGCAATGGGTTAAATCCTTGTGCTGGCTGAACTGCTGACCAAAAGGTCAGCAATTCGAATCCGGGGAGTGGGGTGAGCTCCCATCTGTTAGCTCCAGCTTCTCATACAGGGACAGGAAAGAATCCTCCCACAGGATGGCAAAACATCTGAGTGTCCCCTGGGCAACGTCCTTGCAGTCAGCCAGTTCTCTCACACCAGAAGCAACTTGGAGTTTCTCAAGTCTCCCTTAACACGAAAAAAAAAATTTCTCTGGTTTTTAATGTAGATGTTTACCAATTGTATGTTATTTTAAGGCATTGAATTGTTGCCGATATGTGAGGCCGCTCTGAGTCCCTCTCGTGGTTGAGAAGGGTAGGGTACAAATATGGGAAATAAATAAATATGTTGCCTTTCCTGACCATAGCCCCATTTTGTAATAAAGCATTTATAATTATTTGTGGTTGAAATAAATATTTTTTTTAATTCTGCCTAGAACAAGAGATGATTGCACTGCCTCATACAGAGCACCATGTATAAAAAAAGATGCTGTGGTTCGAAAACATTATGAAGCCAGAGAGAGTAAAATCCCTTCTCCATTTAAGGACAAATCCTCAAGGGATTCCAGCAAAGCTGAAGATATGCTGATTCCGAATTTTTATTGCAAAGACAAAGGTCATTTTGGGCAGCTCTCTGGAGGGCTTCCAGATGAACCAGATCCTTGCAGCCCTGTACGTCCAGGTGCCTCTGCTGATGCCATGTTTCTTGACTTTGGATCTGTGCAAATTATGAAAGAGGACTCCGATGGGGACAGCGCCAGTGACCTTTCTGACTCAGAGAGAATTCCCGTTCCTCCCTCGCCTTGTACGCCACCGGAGCTCAACCTCCGAGCTGAAGAAATTGATCCACTTCATTCTGAACACCTCTTTGATACCAAATCTAAACGGCCGGACTATTATTACCCCGACTTCCTCCCACCCCCATACAACACCTGGGATTTGAAAGAGCTCGCAGTATTTGTCAACACGGAATGTAAATCAGAGCCAAATGTTCCAGCCGTGGGATTTTTGGACAAGTACATTGATCGGCTTTTGGAGTTGGAATGGCTGCAGATACAAACAGTACAAGCTGAGCAAGGAAAGGCAGGCAAAAGTAGACCACAGACTGCTCCTGGTATCCTTAAAACCTTAAAAAGTCCTGGCAAAATCAAATCATTGCATAGTCCTTCGCCGAACAAACAATTGATTCCCCATGAAAGCTTTTCTAGACTCCCCATCAGCCATTCGGCTCCCAGAAGAGACCTGCATGGGGAAAGAACCAGCCAGTTTGTTCCCTATGAGAGTCACTCAAGAGGAGCAACATCTAGCTCGTTGGCTCACCAGCGGCGATCTAGTGAAGTGAAGAGTGAAGCAAAAAAGCGGCCAACCACCAAACAGCAGCATCTTACTAGACATCCATCTGATACAAGCTCTATGATCCAAGGAGCTGGCAATATGAGGCCACTCAAGACACCCCCCTCCTTCCATAGCCCAACAGTTCCTCTCAAGGGGCAAGCAGCCCATGCACCTTCAAATCCTAAGAAGAATGGAAATGTTAACAGTTATCTTCCTTCTAAAAAAGCACCAGTGGACAAGAAGCATAAAGCAAATGGTGTGAAGCAGACACAATTTAAATGATGTTGTGACGGGGCTTGTCAAAGTGGGTCCTAGAAACCTTTCCTGTGAAGCGGACAAGAATAGAATGGTTGGCCTACAGTGAGGCAAACCTTCATAGGGTACATCTACTGTGTAAAACTGCTGCAGTTTGACACCACTAATTGCCATGCCTCAGTGCTATGGAATCCTGGGATTTGTAGTTTGGTCAGGCACCAGTACTCTTTGGCTAAAGACCTTGTACAACTACAACTCCCATGATTCCATAGCATTGAGTCTAGGCAGTTTAAGTGATATCCAACTGCATTAGTTCTACATTGTAGATGAGTCCATAAAGAGCCATGTACAGCTCACAGCCCTTTCCATTCTAGTGAACATAATACAGAAAGTTGTGTGATCCATCCTCTTGTGCTCACTGCAAGAAAAAGGAAGATAACATTTTTGTCTTCCTAAGATTCCTTTGGTAGCTACATCAAAAAAATATTTGGAGCTTACCTCATGCAGTTCATACTATTTTTTGTTGTCGTTATGTGCCTTGAAGTTGACTCTAACTTATGATTACTCTATCATAGGGTTGGGTTTTTTTTCGGGGGGGGGGGGGGTAAAGTTTATTCAGGTGAGGTTTGTCAGTTGCCTACCTTTTAGGCTGAGGAGTGTGTCTTTCCAAATGTCACCCCATGGGTTTCCACAGCTCAGTGAGGATTCAAATCCTAGTCTCTTGAGTTCTGCTCTGACATTCAAACCACTGCACTATACTGTTTTTATGCTATTTATTATTTATTCATTTTTAAAATCTGAAATGAAATAGCTAGTTTGAGTAAATAATATGTCCAGGTGAATAACATTTATTTATTTTTGGCAAAAGATTTTGCAGCCAGCATTTCCAAAATGGAAAGTTCTAATTTTCCACTGTTCTCCCAATGTGTTGAAATCAAGATGCACTAGTAATGAAAGACTGTGTTAGTCTTCAGTTCTTCTCTCATAGTCATGTCATGATTTTAGTGCATGTGAACAGATTCTTAAGACCTCATACTTATGGAATCATTATGATTGTTTCTCACTTAATGGTGCTGTTCTTATGTTGAAATACAAGCTTTTCATATGCATATATTTATTGTCATATATAGATGAAAGTTCAGTTTTAATGAAGGTCTCCAAAGCAATTTGTAGTCCATCTACTTCTGGAGATACTTGGATATTTATTTTGCTTGAAGGATGATAGACATTTTGCAGATCTGCTTGATAGAGCTGTAATGGCGAGACATAATGATGAAGCCATTTATGTCAGCCATTTAATTGGAAGGAGGGTAATGGGAGGGAGGGAGGGGGAGAGAGGTTTAGAGAATGAAATATGGGGGAAAGTTGCTGCAATGTGAAATAATTGAACTTGCCATGTCCAGAAGGGAAGACAGTCTCTGCTAATGAAGAAAACACATGAAGACACACTCTAGTTACATTGTGAGCTTGACCCTTGTTTACTGTTCATTGCTGCTAGAAAGAGTACGTCTTCCTCAGTGAAAAATGGCTTATGCCCCATGTTCCTAGAGGTCTCACTGCCCATGCTTCATCATATTTGATCTTTTACCAGAACAATATGCTTTATCTTTAGCAAGGAGTCTTCTGTTGCTCTTCAGTGAGAAGGTTGTTTGTTTTCTAATATGTTATCCTCTTATGAGAGTACAGAGTCATGCTGTAATTTGCTTCTGAAGTGGTGTTGCTTTGTGGTGTTGGAATGAGCAGGTAAAATTAATTCATCCCTCTTGCTCATTTATAATTCTTGTTTTGTTCTTTTGTTTTTCCTTCAAAAGCTTAGTGGGTTTAGCACCGAGCCAGCAAGCTTTACTTATGAAAAATCAAAGATCTTCCTATTCAGTTTGACAATTTTCTCCAGGACCTCTGAGGGCTTACAAGGATTTCTGTTTGCTTGTTTGGTTTGTGTTGGGTGTTGAATATCGTAGGACTATAAAGGAATATCCAGAAAACACTGCCCTCAGCAAAGGTAAGCATTAACCTTGATTTTGCACAGCAATAGAGCAAGGAACATAATGGTTTACGTATGTCACATCAAAACTTGACCAAACCTTGACCCATGTCCCAGGATCCAATTTCTCTAGTCCCTGAAGCCCCTTCACTTCTCTGTCAAAGTCTCCCATCTACTGTTTTTGCAGTATAATTTTAGGGCAGTATTTTCTCCCAAACCATATAGAATCCTCCCTCCCAAATGAATGAGAACATGCAAAACTTTCACCATGTCTCTGCCCCCACAAGCATCTCAGAATCCAGTACTACAACCTTTCCATCTTTCTCTACAGTCTCTTCAAAGTGGTGATACAATGTAATTTTTGATAGGGACTGCAGAAGAAAACAGGTACAGTACTAGGTCTTACTGGGAGGAGCAAAGGTTGGGGAACATTGGCTCCAGAACCCATGCCGTTGCCCATCCTTAATGCATGGCATCCAGTAGTGATTTGTGGGCAAGAGTGAATCCTCTTCTTAGCACAGTTGCTCCATCCATCCATCCATCCATCCATCCATCCATGCATCCATCCATCCATCCACCCTTCTTACCCTTGGCATAATCCAAAACATTTAAAATTATTTGAAGTAATAATTTTAAAATATATCAAAGTGCAATACTTGAACTCTATAGCTGCTTTAGAAGCTAGTGCTTCCAAAGGATCGTCAGGTTCTGATAGATCTTTAGAGGGAGAGGACACAGTTTTGGAGAAACAGTCAATCCAATTCATGGGATTCAGAGCACAGAGAAGCTTCATCCATGTACTTTAAAAACGGATACCGTATAATATTTAGAACATGGTCCTGGAAGACTTTGATGCCCCAGTCTTCAGAGACTATTGCATTTGCTGCATTGGGGGCTTAGTCTTTAGAGCAGCAGTTCCCAAATTTCTTCAGTCATGGAACCCTATCTCTGTAGTTAAACATTATGAATCCACAAATCCTTTTTTCACCTTCTCCTATTATCTGATATTTTGTACAATGTAGCAGGTTTGAAAATAAAAGGATTCAAATTTTGTTTTTTAAAGCAGAATTTCAATAATATCTTCATACTTTGGCATTGACTTTTTAAAAAGTATTTTTAAATTAAAGATTTTTTTGTGTGTAATCCCTGTGATATTTTTGCAGGAAGCTAGGGTTCTGCAGAACCAGTTTGGGAACCACTACGCTAGAGAGATGATTTTTTGTGTGAGCAGGGTTTTGAAATGCATAGAATATCCATCTGCACACAGGAACTCCATAAAAGTTGTCAAAGTGGACATAGAACTCTTCTCCATATCGACACAAAAAATAATTATGAGTGATCAGTTAAAATATTTTCCAACTTCTTCCATAGAATAATTGCAGCAGCATAAATTTGATAATACAGGTATGTGTGTATGTGCATATATATATATATTTGTGTGTGTGTGTGGGACTTTCAAGTTTCTGGCAGCTATGATTTTAATGAAAGTTTTAAAAAGTAAATTGAACTGTGTACACATTTAAAAGGGGTTGAATTTGTACTATGATGTTGATCTATGTCCTTTTACTTTTTCCTCGTTGCCTGACCACAACTCCATAAAATATGAAAGCATGGAAATGTACATCATTAAGATGTCCATTAAAATATGAATAAAACAGACTGTTTCATTGTAGATGCCTTTGTAGATGTCAACTTCTTAGGAATGGTTGAAAGCTGAATTGTGCATTTTTTTCATTACATGAAAGTTTCTCCCCGTTGTCTTAACTGTGTTACTGGGATAGTGGAGAAGCCCAAATGTATCATTGGTCCAAATGTAAGCTGTTGCTGAGAATATCAAAACAACCTATAGTTAAGTATACCTTGCCCAGATGTAATAAATATATTTTTTCTGTCAAGAAACAATAATATGAATTTACTTGTGCATAAGGTTTGGAATGACTGCATTTCGGACCTTTAAGATAATACAACCCTTGCCCTTGTTACACCGCAAAAAACCTGGAACCTACAGTATTGTCTGCTAAGAAACTAATGTATTATGGTCAATCTTGGGTATTTTACTGCTTGAAACAAAATATATATAAATATGTGAGAAGAAGTCATTGGGAGGAGGGAGCAGACTTGTTTTCTGCTGCCCTGGAGACTAGGATGCGGAACAATGGCTTCAAACTACAGGAAAGGAGATTCCAATTGAACATTAGGAAGAACTTCCTAACTGCGAGAGCTGTCCAGCAGTGGAACTCCGGAGTGTGGCGGAGGCTCCTTCTTTGGAGGCTTTTAAACAGAGGCTGCATGGCCATCTGTCAGGAGTGCTTTGAATGCAATTCTCCTGCTTCTTGGCAGGGGGTTGGACTAGATGGCCCATGAGTTCTCTTCCAACTCTATGATTCTATGATAAAAGCCCAACCTTTTTCATATTGTGTGCACAAAATAAGTTGGCAAGTGGTTTAATGTTACTTGAACCACTTGCTGATGAGTTTGTGCAGAAGAGATGGAAAAGGTTACTTGAACACTTGAAATAGGCCAGCTTAGCTTTCTCCAGGGCATCTTGAGGGAAGTTTAGGGAGCCAAGAAAGATTGTGTGAGATACGCATCTCTAACTGAGGGAACAGCAAGACTGTTGCCCCAACAGCATCTCCTGCCTGAAGCAATGGTCCCACTCTGCTTAATAGATAGATCCATCTTCACCATGGAATATCCAAGAACTAACAAGACTTAGCACTTATGTAACATTTTTCAAAATATGCAAATTATTTCACATAGCACAAGAAACCTTACAACAAGCTCTACATTATAGAATCTGTAAGGCAGACTGCTGCAGCTGTACTACTGGATGAGAAGGATGCAGCAATAAGATATCTAGATCAAGGTCAAATACCAAACAAGTGCTACACCAGTAATCAATCAGCCAGCGACAAAGAATCTACAGTCAGAGTTAAGGGATAAGGCCATGCTTTGTCAGAGTATGAGCATTTAGAAATACAGTCCTAGGCATCCAAAGAGAAAGGGCAGGCAAAAATACCAAGGGGACAACAACACAGCAGGTCCAAGAGTTCTCTGCGTGAGTCATTTTCAGTGTCTCACTCTCTGCCATGCTAAACATTTGGAGATTGAAGGAAAAATGTAATTCTCAAGTGGCAGAGAGATTTTGGGCAGTGGGAGGGTGGCCTCATTTTGTCACTCCCCATAACAATACACCCAAAGCAAAATCACACAGTGTGATAGCAAAGCACATGGAGACTAAAGCAGATAATAAGTAGGAAGTGTTCTTTGACGGAAACCAAATGCTGTGTGAGGCCCCAGTAGCAGAAAAGCAGTCACAACAAGGGCACGGTTTGTAAGGAAACCAAACATGACTGATGGTACCTGGAACTCTGGAAAAACAATGTTTACAGCAGAAGACAAACAAATGGGACATAGAACAAATCAAACCTGAAGGCTGCCTAGAAGCCAAAATGACTAAACTTAGACTGTCGTACTAAGTCATCATTACCTAGAAAAAGCAATGCTTCATAAGGTAGAAGGTGGTAGAGAGAAGAAAGACCACATTACAGATAGGGACACTCAATCAAGGAAGTCAGAGCCCTGAGTCTGCAAGACCTGCACAGGCTGTTGATGATAGGGTGGTTTGAAGGACTCTCATTCATGGAATTGCCATAGGTCAAACTCAACTTGATGTTCTAAGGTTGGGGCTTACATTGAACTTCTGTAGATCTGCTCAGAGTTTAGCTGCAAACATTTTGGCAGTTAATCACCAGCTGGTAAAGAGCCTTCCATCAAGAAGACCAGGTACTCATAAGAAAGCCCCCTCTCTCAAGAAGTTCTTCATTGCAGATGAGCACTACACCTGTAATCTCAAACATGGTTTTCAGTTGGCCTTGTCCTGGTAGTTGTTAGAGTGGCCCAGCATTACTGTGTTCTCAAATAATATGCTATGACCAGGTTGGTTCATCAGGTGCTCTGCTATGGCTGACTTCTCTGGCCTGAACACGAATCAAGAAACATGAAAGTCACTGCAGACTACTTCAACCAGAGAAGTCAGCCATAGCAGAGCACCTGATGAACCAACCTGATCATAGCATATTATTTGAGAACACAGTAATGCTGGGCCACTCTAGCAACTACCATGTCAGGCAGGCCCGTAGCCAGGATTTTGTTTCGGGGGGCGGGGGGGGGGGGCTGAGTTTGGTTCGGGGGGGGGGGGCTGAGTCTGAGTGAAAGAGGGTCTGCCCTAGCAAACCTTTTGTATCGTTACCCTAATACCACTATGCATATGGGATATATTGAGTATAGTGATCAGATCATGATATGAATAAACATAGCAGTTTAAATAATGCACCAGTAAGGCCTTCTTGCAGACCACCATCAGAATTTTTTTTTTTGGGGGGGGGGGGGGCTGAAGCCATTGAAATTCACAATCATGTGGACAATTTCAATAGAAAAAAGAAACAATGAAAATGAACAAAATCTGGCTAACAATATTAAAAAACTAAAATTATAACAGTAAAGAACAAAACTCAAACACAAGGGAACTCCAGAGAAGAAACAATCAGAAACAGCTAATCACCTCTCAACAAAGAATCCCCCCAGGCAGGAACAAGGCACACCTAAAAACTGTCAGGCCATCAAATGCTAATCAAGGTGGCCAATTGAAACATTCACACCTAGCTCCAACAGACAAGAGTTCTTTCTCCCACCCTGAACTTTCCATAAATATACAAACCCAATTTTCATAGTTTCCAACAGACCTCACAACCTCTGAGGATGCCTGCCATAGATGCAGGTGAAACATCAGGAAAGAATGCTTCTAGAACATGGCCATACAGTCCGAAAAACCTACAACAACCCAGTGATTCCGGCCATGAAAGCCTTCGACAATTTGGTACTGTTCCATTCAGGGGAGGCCAAAAGGGGGCACTAGACAGAGAAGGATAGTCCATTTTTAGGGTGGGTTGAAGGGGTAAAACAATTTCCCCCTGTTTTCCTGTTATTCCCCCCACCCATTTCGCCATCTTGGAAACAACCCTCGTTTATGAAATGGGGAGGGGGAATAATCAGCAAAAATGGGGAAAATTGTTTTCCTTCTTCAACTCCCCCTCCCCATAAATGGACTATCTTTCTCTGTCTAGCACCCCTTTCTGGCCTTCACCTGAATAATGAAACAGTACTGACAATTTCATCAGGTTTCTCCTTGATGTTGTCAAAAGGGATCTTTTTTTTCAAAAACTGGACATACCATAATTATAAGTTATATCTTTGGATGGGGACTCCTCTGACCTTAAACAGCTAGGAGAGGGGATTGGAAAAATTGCATTCAGTTTTTAGGGGGCACAGGGGCACTTTTTCAGTTTTGTTTTGGTATTGGAATACAGAAGAGCCTCACTAGGGCCACCCAGTGAACTATAGGCAGCCCTGCCAATGCCATGGTTGATTTGATCTGGGTCTCCTTTGGTTCACAGCTAATTCTCCTCCCCATTCTATTATTTCAACTCCCAAAGGGTGACAAATGCAATCTCATCTTAAAGGCATGACTACAGTCTTTGAAAACACCTTTGTCTGTTTTTGGTTTTACAACAGTAGATCATTTTCCACAGAAGATTTACTTTTGCAACAAAAGGATTAAAATATATAAATATTTTAAAGCCTTTCGAAAACACAGCCTGCACAATGCACAAGTTGGACCTGTTGAACGAGACACTTGAACATGTAGGGCAAACAAAATGTTTGCATATTACAACAATATATCTTTCACCAAAGGTATAGCATTTCATACAATATAATCAAGTTCTTCAGAATCTCAGGAGATGTTACCAGTAATATTTCACAATTAATCATGGTCACAGAGTAAATACCTATGGCCTCAATCCTATCATTAATTCCACAGAAAATAGAACTATTAAGTAAAGGTAAAGGTTTCCCCTTGACATTAAGTCTAGTTGAGTCCGACTCTGGGAGATGGTACTCATCTCCAGTTCTAGGCCAACGAGCCGGCGTTATCTGTAGAGACCTCCTAGGTCATGTGGCCAGCATGACTGCATGAAGCGCCATTACCTTCCTGCTGAAGTGGTACCTATTGATCTACTCACATTTGCATGTTTTCAACCTGCTTGGTTGGCAGTAGCTGGGGCTAACAGTGGGTGCTCACCCTGCTCCCTGGATTCGAACTGAGAACTACTCAATCCATGTAATTTTGCCAGATTTTAACATTCAACAACACATTCAATGAGTCTGCTGGAGCTGGGGTTCACCAATAGGATTAAAGTTTGATATTTACTACTAACTTTTACATCGAATAGCAAAAAAATTACTACCTCACAAAAGACTGGAAGGAGGAAATTGGAATTTGCAAGCCCTGTTATACAGGTTGGATTTTCCTTATCCAGATGCTTGAAACTACAGGTATTTCTTTCTTTATGTGTTTCCCATAATTATACCCCACTCTTCTCACTCCAGACGGGACTCAAGGCAGCCTTACAACAGGCAGCAATTTGATGCCATACACACATATACTAAAAATAAACAATTACAATTAAAACCAGACAATTAAAACATAAATTATTAAACATCAGTTAAAATCACGCCATCCAAATCATATTCCAGGGCCGTTTCAGTTGTCAATCTCATTGATTCATTATCACTTCTTGCACTGGTCCAATTACTTGTCAAAGGGTTAGTCCCAAAGCCATGTCTTAAGTTTTATCCTGAAGGTCAGGAGAGGAGATTCCATCTGAACATTAGGAAGAACTTCCTGACTGTGAGAACCGTTCAGCAGTGGAACTCTCTGCCCTGGAGTGTGGTGGAGGCTCCTTCTTTGGAAGCTTTTAAGCAGAGGCTGGATGGCCATTTGTCAGGGGTGATTTGAATGCAATATTCCTGCTTCTTGGCAGGGGGTTGGACTGGATGGCCCATGAGGTCTCTTCCAACTCTTTGATTCTATGATTCTATGAGAGAAGGGGCTGATCTGATTTCACTGAGGAGAGAGTTCCATCGACAAGGGGCCACTGCTGAGAAGGCCCTGCCTCTCGTCCCTGTGAAGGAGGTGGGACCGAGAGCAGGGCCTCCCTGGACAATCTTCACCTCCTAGATGGTTCATAGAGGGAGATACGTTCAGATAGGCAAGCTGGGCCAGAACTGTTTAGGGCTTTATAGGCTAAAGACAGCACTTTGAATTGTGCTCAGTAGCAGACTAGCCATCAGTGGAGCTGGCATAACAGGAGGGTTGTGTGTTTCCTGTACCCACTCCAGTGACCAAGGTATTCCATATTTCGGATATTTTTCATATTTTGTAATACTTAAATTTACATTATAAGATATCTTGAAGATGGGCTTCAAATTTTAAACACATAGCCAGAAGGTAATTTATACATGAAGTTTGTGTACACAGAACCACTAGAAAGCTAAGGTGTTACTACCTCAGCCACCTGTGTAGCTTTTGAAGCATTTTGGATTTCAGAATATTGGGTATTGGATGCTCAATCCATATACCATAAGTTCCATGTAAATTGACAGGGCCAATTATTGGATTGAAATCATTGCATTTGAAGGACTTTCTGAAGAATCAGTATGGATTTTGCAAAGTGAAGTTCTGCCACACTAATACTTTTTGAGGAAGTTTTAACAGGTGGAAGGGAAGAGGATATTGTATCCTCCAACATTTTTGGGATGAAAACTGGAGCACGTGTGGCCAAGCAACAACACAATGTGGTCAAAATGGCAAATGTTATTAATGAGAAAAAACAGCAAGCAGCTGAAAAGTCCAACGCTTGGCAGCCAGGTTGCTCACGGGAACGGAGTACAGGGAATGTACAACTCCCTTGCTACACCAGCTCCATTGGCTGCCAATTAGCTTCCGGGCTCGATTCAAAGTGCCGATGTTAACCTATAAAGCCCTAAATGGCTCTGGACCAGTTTACCTGTCCAAACGCACCTCCCTCTGTGAACCATTTAGGACCCTTAAGATAATCAAGGGAGGCCCTGCTCTCAGTCCCACCACCATCACAGTCATGTCTGATGGGGATAAGACACAGGGCCTTCTCCATGGTGGCCCCTTGGCTGTGGAACTCCCTCCTTAGTGAGGTTAGATCTGCCCCCTCCTGTCTGACCTTCTGGAAGAAACTTAAATCCTGGTTATGGGATCAAGCGTTCACAGAATAGTTTCTTACTAGGAAAGACAAGATTTTATTGGACTGTACTTGGACTGATTTGGACGATGATTTAATATGGTGATTTTGATCTGGTGAACTGGTTCTAATGTATATTTTAACTATTCTAATGTATATGGATGTGTTTATTATGTGTGTGTGTTTTTTTTTTTACTATATTGGCATTGAATTGTTACCTGTTTGGAAGCCATTCTGAGTCCCTCCTCAGAGGTATAGAAGGACGGGGTACAAATGTTTTAAATAAATAAATAAAGACCACAAAGCAGAGAAGAAACCTGAACATATTTGTAATGGGATGAAATAAGCATTGGAGTTCCCAAACAGCAGTGCTCGTTCCAGGGCTGAGCAGCCTGAACAAAGTACCTTATACCAAGTCTCCTCCTACATCTCTGGAGTTTTCATTTAGGTTTATACATTGGTGGCAGACAGAAGCTATCCAGCCTTTGCATTTCTCTTACCCCCCCCCCCCCCTTTGATCACACAATTATTAGTCCTCTCCAGTACTCCAGAGCAAGGCAGCATTGAGCACATTCTCATGAAAATGATTGGCGATGCTCAGATTCTTCTGCCAAGGCAGCTGCCTAATGCTGGATGTTATTTATGTTGAATGCTCAAGCCATCTGAACAATCATTCCCATTATCGATAATTTGTTTACACATCTAATCCTCGCAGTAGCACAGCTGGCAAGAGTGTCATGCCATGTGGAAAAAAAGACTCATCCCAATTACCCTTCCGCTTCTGTGATTCAAACTATGTTGGTCTTCAACATGAGCGTCTGTAGTTCATACCAGGGTAGTTCTGAACATTGTTATAAAAAACTGAATAGGGCAATGTACCAGATTATGCATGTTAATGTTGCCAATCCTAGTGAGATTTTTACTGTTCCCAATTATTTTGCTCCGGTTATGTATTTAAAAGAATCCATAAAGAAAATGTGGTATAGTGGTTTGAGTGTTGGGGTGAGTCTCTGGGATCAAATTCCAACTGAGCCATGGAAATTCCATTGGTGATCTTTGGCAAGTTGCACCCTCTCAGCCTCAGAGCAAGGCAATGGAAAATCCCATTGTCTCAACAAATGATGCTGAGAAAATCCCATGAGATGTCATAACCAGCAATCTGTTTGGCCTGGCTCGGTTACTGCTGAGGTCATGTCTTCAGCAGAAGAGGACTTTTCCCAGTATTTACAACAAGTTTGGGAAGAGTTAGGGTTTGGAACAAGGAAAGTGTTGCAGGCTCCAGTGATGGAGGATGTAGGAGGTGATCCTCAGCTGAGATCTCCAAATAAAGACTCCTCTGTGGAGTAGGTCTGTGGTAGCAGACAAGTTCCTTTCTTTGTTCTGGACCTTTGTTCTTCTGTTCTTTGGTTGGCTTTCTGGATCCTGATCTTGGTTTCCGTTTACTCTTGCTAAAGGAAATATGGTTTTTGGCTAATTTTGCTTTTCTGTAATTATATCTCAGCCCTGATACCAGGACCCTCGCACACCGCATGATAGGCTTACATTTGGTTTCCCATAAACTGGAATTGATTCAAAAGCATTGAGCCATGGCAGTTTAAGTGGTGTGAAACAGCATTCATTCTATGTATTGTCGAAGGCTTTCATGGCTGGAATCACTGGGTTGTTGTAGGTTTTTTGGGCTACATGGCTATGTTCTAGAAGCATTATCTCCTAACGTTTCGCCTGCAACTATGGCAAGCATCTTCAGTGGTTGTGAGGCATGACCATATAGCCAGAAAAACCTAAAACAACCCAGCATTAATTCTTCTGCGTAGATGCACCCATAGCTTAGATTCCAGAATGTCCTTCCTGCTCAATTCCTCACTAAGACATGTCCATCTGAGTTCCTCAACAGGCATTAAATGTTTTCAATGAGTTAAAGATCTGCATCCACCAGGGGTCAACCTCACCTTTGGCAGAATCCTAACAGGTGTATGGCCTAATGCAGTTTCAAAATGATGGATTCATTGGCCAACACACATTTTGGTGCCTGAAAGGTTAGATCCGTTTGGGGGATATTTATTTCTTTATTTATTTGCCACATTTATATCCTGCCTTTCTCACCCCATAGGGGGCTCAAGGTGGCTTACATATGTAGGCAACAATTCAATGCCATATGAACAATCATAATAAAATAAACATATACATGAAAACAGTCATTAAAACATATCAAATCTAAAACCAGTTATTTAAAATCGACTGCCGTTCCAAATTGTCATTGCCCTATTCAGTATTCTCTTATCGCACTAGTCGGTTACTAATCAAATGCTTGCTCCCACATCCATGTCTTTATCCTTTTCCTGAAGGTCAGGAGAGAGGGGGCCAATCTAATTTCATTAGGTAGGGAGTTCCCAAGCTGAGGGGCCACCACTGAGAAGGCTCTGTCTCTCATCCCCACCAACCGCACCTGCAATTCTCTTGTTAGCTCTCATTTTATGATTCGAGACTGGCCAAATTTTGATCGATATTTTGGGTTGAATTAATAAGTTAACATTTGGCTAAAAATGTTATTTATGCCCCAAGGGATTGTCTCTTCCCATCTTTTAAAGACACATTTCAGTCAAGGTGGAAAAATACAGCACATGAGAAATTGCTTACTCAGGGATTTTTGCAAACTGTCATTTTTTGCTATGGGTTATACTAAAGATGAAGAAAATATATATCAGCATATCTGGGACACTCAGATATAAAACCACATAAGCACAGCTTCTGTTTATGCAGCCTTTTGAGACAGGAGACATGTTTTTTCTCCTTGACATTTATTTGACCAATTTGACATTGCTGTCTGCCTTCAAGTAATTTTTGACTTACAATGACACTATGGTGGATCTATCACCTCCCCACTCCCACTGACCTCCAAGATGTGGTCAAAGTGTGTTTGCCATAGGTTTCCTCTGAGGCTGAGAGTGTGTGACTTGCTTGAGATCTCCCAGTCAGTTTAATGCAATGGTTCCTAACCTGTGGTCCATGGACCACCAGTGGTCCACAAGAACTAAAATATGGTGTGTGGCCTCACCATTACTACACTGTTGCAAGGAGCGTGACTGGTCTTGTGAAACCCTCTTATAGTGCCTAGGCTTATTAAAAATGGTTTT
The DNA here is from genome assembly GCF_037176765.1 of Anolis sagrei. Taxonomy (NCBI): domain Eukaryota; kingdom Metazoa; phylum Chordata; class Lepidosauria; order Squamata; family Anolidae; genus Anolis; species Anolis sagrei. Next base: position 229,870,352 of record NC_090024.1, read on the forward strand.
CTGTAGGCAAGCAGATGGTGACTACTGAATGGCGTATATTTAAACCTAGTCTAAAGTTGACCAAAAACTGATTCGTAACCCTTTTGGTACTAATGTATCAGAGTGTTCCCTGGTCAAAGTGGTCCCTGGTAAAAGTGGTCCCTGGCCAAAAAAACGGTTGGGAGCCACTGGTTTAATGGCTGAGTGGGGATTTCAACCCTGGACTCAAGAGTTGTAGTCCAAGCTCAAACCATGACACATGTTGCCACCCCCTTCCACAAAATAACACACAGAGAACCTCAGTATCCACAGAACTTTGACTGTTGGTTAGAAAAGAAAAATGAAAAGGGTGGTGGTAGGATTGGAATGTCATATCTGAGAAAAATAATTACTCCTACAGGGAGGTGCGGAAATATTGCAACACTTTGTTGCAGTACTGTATGTCCTTCCCTGTGTTTCATTTGGTGGGCATCTCCCATTGCTCTCTGTTACGTAAAGATTCACACAGTATGATGTCTTCTGGCTGTCTTTTTATCTTCCTGGATTTCTGTTCTGGGAGCTATGTTTGGTCTATAACATTATGTTCCAGTACAACTGAAGAACAGCCAAATCACAAAAAAGATGTCAACTGACTGTAAAAATAATAAATATAAAATATTTTGTATCATGCTGATGAGTAAAGAATGCAGACAAGCAGAAAAAAACCCTAACTTATTTGAAGCATTCTGGGCTTTTAGCATCAATTGGTAAAGGTAAGTCTAATAATGTCCAACTCTAGGGGTTGGTGCTAATCTTCATTTCTAAGCCAAAGATTCAGCATTGTCTGTAGACACCTCCAAGGTCATGTGGCCAGCATTACTGCATAGAGCGCCATTACCTTCCTGCAGAAGCTGCAGCTATTGATCTGCTCACATTTGCATGTTTTCGAACTGCTAGGTTGGCAAAAGCTGGGCCTACAGCGGGAGCTCACCCTGTTCCCTGGATTTCAACCGCCAACCTTTCGGTCAACAAATTCAAAAGCTAAGTGGTTTAATCCACCGCACAACCAGGTGGCCCAATATATTCCAACTATATATCTGTGTGTAGTTGTCATATGTTAATCATGCAAATGGATGGAAACCTTTATTCTCCAATAAATTTGCAGTATTTTTTTTAGCACAAACTAGAATGAATAATCCATTCTATGCATCTTTTGCAGAAAGATCTATTAAATTACTCAGTAAAATGAATACTTGCTTTCCTCTTAAATAATTAACATTATTGGTTGTCATTTGTCAACCATTTAGATATGGTTGTCATTAAATAATAATATGAATAAGATTGGTCATTATTTAGTGGTTTAATTGTATATGTACGAAGTGTTGTAATGGTGAACTGACCACTAGTTGTCATTTGGACTATTCTCATTGTAACCAAAATACTACTGCATTTGTTTATTAGTTCCTCCTAGTGATTAACACTCCGATTCTATGCGTGTTTATGCAGAAGGAAAACCCACTATTCATTGGAGCTTTCTCCTCAGTTAATATGTCTACATAGATGTTGTTAATCTCATTCAATTAAGCCAACTTTCTTCTTGTCAGCAAAATTTGGAGGAGCTTCCCTCAATGTTTTGTTCTCACAGGTAACTCCAGTGTTCAACACTATTGTTGTTGTGAATTGCTGTCAAGTTGACAAAGCAATGAATGAGAGACTGCTAAAACACCCTGCTATTTACAGCCCTGGTAACTTGTAAACGCAGGGTGATGATTTCCTTGAACATTTATGGGAAAGTAAAGCTGGGGTGAAAATTGCTGGAAGAAACATTAACAACCTCAGATATGCAGATGACCCCACTCTGATGGCCGAAAGCGAGGAGGAGCTGAGGAGCCTTCTAATCAAGGTGAAAGAAGAAAGCGCAAAAGCCGGGTTGCAGCTAAATGTCAAAAAAACCAAGATTATGGCAACAAGAATGATTGACAACTGGAAAATAGAGGGAGAAACCGTGGAGGCCGTGACAGACTTTGTATTTCTAGGTGCAAAGATTACTGCAGATGCAGACTGTGGCCAGGAAATCAGAAGACGCTTCCTTCTTGGGAGGAGAGCAATGTCCAGTCTCGATAAAATAGTAGAGTAGAGACATCAGACTGGCAACAAAGATCCGCCTAGTCAAAGCCATGGTATTCCCTGTAGTCACCTACGGATGTGAGAGCTGGACCTTAGGGAAGGCTGAGCGAAGGAAGATCGATGCTTTTGAGCTGTGGTGCTGGAGGAAAGTGCTGAGAGTGCCTTGGACTGCAAGAAGATCCAACCAGTCCATCCTCCAGGAAATAAAGCCCGGCTGCTCACTGGAGGGAAAGATACTAGAGACAAAGTTGAAGTACTTTGGCCACATCATGAGGAGACAGCAAAGCCTGGAGAAGACAATTATGCTGGGGAAAGTGGAAGGCAAAAGGAAGAGGGGCCGACCAAGGGCAAGATGGATGGATGGCATCCTTGAAGTGACTGGACTGACCTTGAGGGAGCTGAGGGTGGTAACGGCCGACAGGGAGCTCTGGCGTGGGCTGGTCCATGAGGTCACGAAGAGTCGGAGACGACTGAACGAATGAACAACAAAATTCCCATTCAGTTCAATGCTATTTACTTGGCTGCTGGGGTCTAGCTCATAGAACTTACTTACTTCAGCGATCCCTTGTTGTCCGAGTATGATGGCCTTCCAATTGTAGTGTCTTGGTGGTAGGTACATAGGTGACCATGGAGACCTATTCTTGATCTGATTGTTCTCCTGCAGTGAGGGCATCGGTTTCCAGGTGGAAGGTGGTCCTGATCAGGGTTGGCTTGACACACCTTCCTCTTGGCATGTTTCTCCCTTTTGTTCACAACTCGTGCCTCTTCAAATTCCACAGCACTGATAGTCACAGCTAACCTCCAGTTAGAGCACTCAAGGGCTTCCCACTTCTCGGTGTCTATGCCACAGTTTTAAAGTTAGCTTTAAGCCCATCTTTAAGCCACCTCGATAGATTGTCACCTTGTTGTGGTGAGGGGACTTGTGTAGTCCAATGAACCTGAAGGCACTCCCAGAAGCAGCCAAAGGGTAGGTTCCAGACCGAGCACAATCCGAAGACCTGAAGTCCTCACATTATAGTATTGTTGGCTCCAATAACTTGCAACCCACCAGATGTGGCTGGAATGCAGCGTCCATCCATCCTACCTATGTAGCTCAGTGGTTCTCTAATTTTGGTCTTTTTGATGTTTTCAGCATTCCTGACTGTTGGCTAAACTGGCTATACCTCCTGGGAGTTGGAGTCCAAAACACTTGGATGACCCAAGTTTGGAGACCACTGCTATAGCTAATGCTAAAGTAATAAAAATAAAGTAATGCTTTCAAGTTAACAAAGCTATGTAACCTCAGACTTCTATTATCAATTATTTATCAACATTAAAACCAGTACATCATGTTGGATCTATATGAGCAATTCTTGTCTTGTTAAACCTGAGGGCAGGGAATTGCCAAAGTAATCATATGTAAACCACCTCGGGAGCCTTTTTAGACAAGGGATGATTTATAATGATGCTAAACAAACAATCATTTTCTCCTAAGAGGCAGATGTCTTTCTCATGTGTTCATAATCTGTCACACTATTGATTCCCCCACCTTTAGAAGGAAAATATGAGATATGTACTAACCTGGTTTCTACAGAATCTGCTCTGACAAGTCAGGATAAACCTTTGTGACCAAAGTTTGACAAGTGCATTGAGAAAACTTGCAACAAAGAGCATATTTGGAGAAGGGCAAACATTAAAAATCTGGGTTCTTCCGAAGGGAACGGTGGCTGCCTTGAGCCAATTTCAACGGTTTAAGGCAAAACTTGGAGATTTTTTTAACCCCCACCCTCCCCAATACATGAATTGTAAAACCTTGACTTTTAAGGCATATCCCACTCTCTGGGTGAAGATATTTAGCAGAGTATTCATCTGCAATTGGGAACAAAGGATCTCAAGATTTATTTCACTTTCAATAATCATGCCGATAGTTAGATTATCAAAGGTGCAACTGGAACAAATGCTCCAGAACCCTTAGAGATGAGAAGGTGCATACTAATTCCTGCACCCCTCTCCATAAGCTTCTTGTAATACATGCCCTACAACTGTCCTGATTTGGAAGGTCTCTTCTACACTGCTGTACAATCCTGATTATCAAAACAGTTTTATTTATTGCGTCAGAAGTGAATTAAGTTATAATGTATTTTAAAAACCGCAAAGTTAAAAACTTGACATTATATTCAATTTCTTTTGACCAGAAGCTGGCCACTTGAAGTGCCCCTGGTGTTGCTGTACAAAGGTCCTCCATTGTGCATGTGGCAGGGTTCAGATCACATTGTGGTAAGTGGCCTGTGGCTTGCTCTTCTCCACTCTTGCTTGTTCATGGACTCCATTTTGTAGCCCCATTTCTTAAGATTAGCTCTGCATCTCATGCTGCCAGAACACAGCCTGTTCAGAGCCTTCCAAGTTGCCCCGTTTTCTGTGTGCCCAGGGAGTTGTTTCTCATCCAGTATCATCCAGATTGAGGTTCTGGGTTTTAGCCTGTCACTTTTGGACTCTCAGTTGCTTAGGTGTTCCTGTGAGTAACTTTGTAGATCTCAGAAAGCTGCTTCTTGACATCAAAACAGATAAACCACATTATCTGATTTAAACTGGATTATCAGTGTTTACATTGCCATATAATCCAGTTCAAACAGATAATCTGGATTTTATATTCAATCTTCTACCATCTTTTATGTCTAAAATGTCCTAGTTTCTCTCTCCTCCTCTCACTTCTCCCCTTTATCCCCAGATTAAAACTGAGCTGGAAATTGAACATAGTTTGCACACAATTAGCTCGGCTGAGGGATAGGACAGAAGAGAACAGAATCTTTCCTTTCCAAATAAGCTTAGAGAAAAGCAAATTGCTGCAGTTTATCTTGATTTATGTGTTTTTCATTCCTAGCATTTGCATCTTGGCCTTACTTTGATGTTGCTTGGCACACATGTCCTGATTTTTATCTGTGAAATTTTGGAGGGCATGGTATTATTTTGTTATCAAGCGAGAAAAGCACCTAGGTGAGAATCGCTTATCTTTCTTCACTCCTACCACCCCACTATAATCCCATTTTTCAGCTGAGATAGAAGTGAAGAAGTAGATGGTACATTGTTGGTGTTGCTGCCTCTGAGACTTTTAGCCTTATCACACTAAGGACCTCCTCGCACGTATCTTATTTTCAGTGGCTTGATGGTATTTTTGGACTTTGGCCATGGAGCCCAATAACTCCCACACTGGATAACTACTTCCAGGGTGGCTCTGTGGCTGAAGTTCTACTGTTGCTGAAAAAAATGGCAACAGACAACGGCAGGCTCCCTGTCTTTCTATAAGGAAAGATGGGCTGAGCCACCAAAAAAGGGCTTCCATCCATGTGATAAGGAAGGGGGGGGAGCCATGATGAAATGGGGCATGGGGCGATAGGTTCCCATGTCCCCTGTGTGACTGCTGGTGGAACGCAGTGATCCAGAACATCTTCGGTGGCACGTGTGGGTCATAGAACATGGATCTATGTTAAATCCAGTTTCTGCCTCCTGCAGGATTCTGGGGTTTGTAGTTTAGTGATGCTCAGGACCTGTCTGGCTGAGCAGTTTAAAGGCCCCTCTATAAACTACAAGGCCCAGAATTCTGCAGAAGGCAGAAACGGGATTTAAAGTGGATCCATGCTCTAATATGATGAAGGCCTTTGTCCAGAGCAGTAATTGTTATTGAATCTTAAACGAAAGCTTGCACGTGTACACGTTTGTTTGGAAACTGCCTCTGGGCCCCTGTTCAGTATAATCTTGGATCATAGCTAAACAATTTTTTTCTTCTTTGCCTTCCAGTCAATTTCAACTTAGGACAGATGGATCCTTGAAACTGTATCTCTATTTTAGAACTCGGTGAACGTTGGCCACTAGATTGGCTTTTAGTTGTTATTATATTAATTGAATGTTTTAACTTATGGTTATTGTTGTTATATATTTTATCTGTTGAATCGTTGGCATCGAATTGTGCCGGTTGTAAGCCGCCCTGAGTCCCCCCTAGGGTGTTGAGAAGGACGGGATAGAAGTTCCCAAAATAAATAAATAAATAAATAAATAGTCTGAATACTCGAGAAAACTGCCCCTAATTGGGTCTGATACTTGAAAATTGTTGCTCAGGACGCAGGAATTTTTAAAAGGCCAGATTCAACATTAAACCATTAAGAGAAAATAAACAATTTCTGCCTTTTTGTACCTTCTATTTATTTTCCTCTGATGTTGTAGCCTATTTGTATCACTGAATATTGTTTACTTCACCTCTTGCCAAGCTGGTGGCGATCAAAGTATTTGAAACTACTATTAACACAATAAACTCATGGTAAATGTAAAGAAATTATATTCCTTTACATTTACAATGAGTTTATTGTGTTAGCCAAAAACTATAACAAATCCATTTTAAAATACTAAGGATACAAAATATTCAAAATTAAATAAAATGTTGTTACAAACAATACCAAATATTGTTTCAGACAAGAAGAGATTTTCAGAATCTCAATTATGCAAGAAAATGTCAAACTTACTGTAGAGAAATGTTTATTATAAAGTGTTTATTATACTGTGTTTAAACTGTATTTATGTTTTACATTGGTTGTCATGGCCTAGCTGTGAGAAATAGGTTGCCATGGTGACAAGGCAGAAGAGGAGGTGGGCGGAGCTTAAGGAAAAAAAGGTTTGAAAGTGACAGTTAATTTTCAGTCAGGAGGAAGAGACCCTGAGAAGAGGGCAGAGTCAGTTAGGGCTCTGTGGTGTGAAGCAGTGTAAATTCAGTTAGTTCTTAGTATTTGTGAATATTTCTTCAGCAAGGGAGCTGAAGGTGAAACCTCGTTAGATTGCTTGAGTTGAAAAAGAATCTAACAGAGGGGGTTTTAGGATCGCCAGTAGTGTAAGACTGGAGATCAGTGGTTTGATCCGGTATAGGACAAACAGTGAGAATATTCACAACAAGGAACACTGAAATAATAAAGCACTTCACTGTAGAAGGAGTTTATAAGATTGTAACATCAGAAGCCTGAATGTATCTCAACCAAGCCATATTGTAACCATCAAGCATATGCCAAGCTCAACATCTCAATATTGCAACAATTACGCTTTGTTTGACAATAAACTTGTTCTCTTTGTATTTTAAACCTGCCTCCTCCATTGATTTTACGTTCGGTGCATTCCACCTACTAAAGTTACTTCACAACGCAAATAGGGATAAACAGAGACTTTAAGACCAGCGTCTCTAAACATATTGGTGGCAGTTTAATTTAATAGCAATCTAGGAACTTCCTTACGTTTTTGGTAATCCCATTTGGTGGGATTAACGCACGACTTTACTTTTTATTGGTGGCATTGATACTTCTTTACACTTACCAACAGAAGTATCAGATTAATACAATTTAAAGTCCTTTTTGCCTAACACTCAAGTAGAATGTTATAATTGATTTTAGAAATAATTTCTGTGTAGCTTTATGTTGTTTCCAACTCATGACAACTCTTGGGCAACCCTATCATGGTTTTTCCTTCCCAAAAACTATTCAGAGGGAAGTTTACCTTTGCCTTCCTCTGAGGCAAAGTTCACCTAGTGGAATTTCTATGTCTGAGCAGTGATGCAAACTGGTCTTCAGAGGCATAATACAATGCCCAAACCACTACACTTTGGTGGTTGTTCTTTACTTGGATTATGAATAGTGACTTGTTTAATTTGGAGAGAAGAAATTGGGTTTTTTTAAATTGTTTTTGTACCCTTAAAACAACAAACAAATAAACAAACAGAAAAAGATATGTATTTGTTGCTGCTCATTTTAGACTTCTTAAAAGAGGAGACTAGGAGTCCTGCTTAAATTTTAAGTTGTTAGGCCCATGTTATAAATGTTATGTGAGTTCAGCATCCACAAGAACCATGGATTTGGAACGCCAGTATGTTTAGCTAATCCAGAAGGCCAAATTAGACATATACAGGTTAGAGGCAAAACTAGAGCATTATTCTTAATGGCCTGAGAGAATTTCAGAGGGAAAAGAACTCCAAAATATGGACATACATAATTGGAAATAAAGAGCACTTTTCCACTTTGACAGCTATGCAAGAAACCCATGCAGAGTGGGCGAAGGTTGTGGTCAATGCCTACTTGGAACAAGGCAAAAATCCAATTTGCCTAAAGGAAGCAGTTGTGAGACTTATATTTAAAAAGTCATCCCTGAACCCCTCCATAATAGATAACTGTTGGCCAGTGTCCAACCTTCCCATTTTGAGGAAGATTTTGGATTATGTGGTGGCCTTCCAACTCCAGGAATTTCTGAATGAAACAGATAATCTAGGTCCATTTCAATCTGGTTTCAGGCCTGGCTATGGAACAGAGGCAGCTTTGGTCGCTTTGGTGGATGACCTCTGCAGAGAGCTAGACTGTGTCCCTGTTGGTTCTTCTGGAGCTCTCAGTGGCTTTTGATACCATTCCTTTTGGGCTGTTTTGCTAGGATGGAACTTTGAGGCACTGTTTTACAGTGTCTCAATTCCTTCCTGGAGGGCCGTACCTAGAAGGTGGCACTGAGCGACCTCTGGCCATTGAGCTGTGGGGTTCCTCAGGGTTCTGTGCAGTCCACCATGCTGTTCAACATATATCTGAAACTGCTGGGAGGGGTCATCCAGAGTTTTGTAGTACGGTGCCATTATTGTGCAGAAAGAAGGGGAGCACTTTCTGAAGAAACAATTTCATCTCTCTGAGGATTACTTCATCTACTCTGAATCAATAGTGTGCTCTAAACCAATAGTCAACCAGTAGCATTGGTAGCCTATAGCGTGGAAAAACCTGTCAGAAAGACTCATGAGGCTTACAAGATCTCTCTTGTATGCAACCCGTTGACAATACCTTAATTTGAAATTGCCCTCCTTTCTCCAGAACTTGCAGAAAAAACAGCTTTGTGTATTTAAGTGATTTTTATTTACACATGCATTGCAGTCATGTAAATTATGAAAGCAGTAATACTTCTTGCTTTACAGCCTGTTGTTAGAAGGACTCTCAGAAGTTAAATAACTTTCTGCTTGAAGAAGTCCTGATTGTGAAGTTTTTTCCACTCCAAGTCTGTCTTAAGACCCTTCTACACTGCTATATAAAATCCAGGTAATCTGCTTTGAACTGGATTATATGGCAGTGTAGACTCGTATACAATCCAGTTCAAAGCAGATAATGTGTATTATCTGCTTTGATATGCAATATTCCTGCTTCTTGGCAGGGGGTTGGACTGGATGGCCCATGAGGTCTCTTCCAACTCTTTGATTCTATGATTCTATGATAATCTGGGTTATATGGCAGTGTAAAATGAGCCTGAATGAGGGATTCAAAGGAGTCACAATATTTCTTACTTTAGAGGGATCCACTGTATTTATTTTGAAGCCATATGCAACATTACTGAATGTTTGAATCCCAAACTGGATCAAAGAAAGCATATTCACCTTTTTTTCTTACTATAGTTGCTTTGTATCTTCTTTGACAGTAGCACAACATAAAGCACAGACAGGGTGGGGATGTCTCTCACTTTGTACCATTTATTTTCAAAGTAACTGTTATCTTGAAGAGTTTCATCTGGAACGTCCGACCTTCCTGGTGTAACATTGGCTTCATTACACTGACCTTTTGTGCTTTCTGAACTCCAGAGATTTCCTAATGTGATTTCTGTTTTCCATTTCCTGGTTTTTTATGTATTAGGCTTCTTAGAAGTTCCCCCTCACAACTATGTTGTAAGAAAGTATAGACTAGAGCAGAACATCACATGCCACAGAATGCTGCATAAGAATAACATTTTGCTGTAGCCCAGTGGCTGTTTACATGCGTGTCATCTTGACCTGAAGTAATAATTTTAAGACTTGTAGAGGATGGAAATTATTCCATTTCTGAAGGGAAAAAAAGCATTTCACCCAGAAGTGAATCACAACTCTGATTACAATAGCTTCTTCTTCCTTTTACTTTAAATATTATCACAATTTTACTTTATTACTTAAGTTTTAATAGCATAGTATTTCATTATAATTTGCTTCCAACTCTCCCATGATAGAAACACATACATTACTAGTGGTGGTGCCAAAGAGCAGTTTGAAAAAAAAAAATCCTTTTAATTTGCAGTTGTGCACTCATTGGAAAAAAATCACCACCAAATTTTCTCTCCTTTTAGCAGGCTTTTTTTCCCTAGAAATACTGTTAACTCCTTGCAATGATAATATTGAAAATGAACATAACCCATGTACCCAACTGATGACATGAATCATTTTATTGTTATTAATCATAGTATTCTAACTATCGCATCAGTCCCAACTATTGTGGGCTCTTCTTGGCAAGATTTATTCAGAGGAGGTTTGCCATTGCTTTCATGACCCAGCTTACCTGTCTGACCGCATCTCCCCCTATGAAGCAGGATGGTCGTTAAGGTCTTCTGGAGAGGCCTTATTCTTGGTTCCATCTCCTTCCCAGGTGTGGCTGGTGGGGATGAGAGACAGGGCCTTCTCAGTGGTGGCCCCTCGGCTATGGAATTCCTTTCCTAGTGATGTGAGATCAGACACCTTCCTCCTGACATTTAGAAAACAAGTAACATCCTGGCTTTGGACCAGGCATTCCGAGACTAGTTATAATGCAATAGACAGCTGTATGCAATGTGACTGTAACTGAAAAGGCTCATGGACTCTGATCACGGACTATGTGGTTGTTTTAATTGCTGTTTTACATCCTGTTTTAAATTCCATTTATATGTGATTGTTTTATGTGTAATGATTTAATGATTAATATATTTATAATTTGTTATGTTTATGTTTGATGTGGCATCGAATTGTGCCAAGTTGTAAGCCGCACTGAGTCCCCCCCTCGGGGGTGAGATAGGGCAAGATAGAGATAGGGCAAATAAATCTATATAAATAAAAATGTAATGTTTGTTTGTGGGATGAACAGAACTCAAAAACCACTGGATGAATTGACACCAAATTTAGACACAAGACACTGAACAACCCAATGTATGTCCTTCACTCAAAAAATTGATCTTGTCATTTGGGAGTTGTAGTTGCTGGGATTTATAGTTCACCTACAATCAAAGAGCATTCTGAACGCCACCAATGATGGACTTGAACCAAGTGTGGCACACAGTTCTCCCAGAAAATACTGGAAGGGTTTGGTGGGCAGTGTCCTTTGGTTTTGGAGTTGTAGTTCACCTACATCCAGAGATCACTGTGGACTCAAACAATGATGGATCTGGACCAAACTCTACACGAAGACTCAGTATGCCCAAACGTGAATACTGGTGGAGTTTGGTAAAATAGAATTTTGACATTTGGGAGTTGTAGTTGCTGAGATTTACAGTTGCTGGGATTTATAGTTCACCTACAATCACAGAGCATTCTGAACCTCATCGATAGAATTGGGCCAAACCTCCCGCACACCCATGTGGACCACAGCAACGCGTGGCAGGGGACGGCTAGTCAATAAATAAATCTGCTTAGGTTGGGAGAATGTAAATTGACCAAGATCAACTAGGGGGTTTCTGTAGCTAAACTGCTCTACCCTAAGCCTAGTCCAGAACTCAAACCACCAAACCACACAGAAACAGAACCATCTGGACCCTCTTTTTCTGTAAACTGATCATTACCATGCTCTCCTGTAAAAGATGCACAGTACAATATATATTGTTTATATAATTTTTTAAAAAAATAATTTTTATTGAAAACCAAATACATGTTCAAAAATAGTGAAAAGATTTGGGCAAAAGGGAGAAGTAGTCTAATAGGGGAAAAGTGCAGGGAAAGGAAATTTATATAGAATTTTGATAGCTTCGTCTTTGGATGCTTATGCATCAGTTAACATGCCTAACAATCTGATACAAATTATAATTGTAAAGTAATAGTAATAGTGAGCTCAACAAGACTTATTTTAGTGTAGAATGAATACAACAACAAAATAAAATAAAATTTGGAGTATCTGTTTTTTAAGAAACGGGCACTGAATCAAACAAACCCATTGGATGAAACAAATCCTTGCCTTAAATAGGTCACTATGTGGCAAAATGCTCAAGGAATTTGTGAAAGATTTGTCTTCCTTCTGCTCTTGAACGGAAGAGAGGTTCCCCAATTTTTATTGAAAACCAAACACATCCTCTACCAACCACAATCTGAACAACTGTGAACTTTGTCCTTCTGCTTAGCTCTGAGCTCTGCTCTTTCCCTCCATTGAGAAATATAGGAAAGCAGTAACATACTCATTGGGCAGGACGTAAATGAGGATGGAAAGAAGTTCGTAAGAGGAAAGATTTTATTCTAAACAAGTGGCTATACAAGGTCTGAATTTATCACACACCTGAGGGCACTTCCTCCAGGTACGTCATAAACAGTAGCAGAATGATGGAATCCGCCTTAGTCCAGCCTTAAGTAGTGCTAACGTAAACAGAAAATCCTAACCTCTTTACACATAGTCCTGGATGTACTCACACTGAAGTGGATAATCTATGATGTCCATGGCAGAAATATTCGAAGACTGGATCCTATTGTCCAGCCTTAAACATGCTTCCCAAGAATCTAACAGAAACAGGGATATAAGGTGGCTATATTTCCTAAAATATATTTTCTTAATGCTATAACATATATATTCATGTATAACTAAAGCAGTAAGATTATTGAACAATTAGACAATGCAGAGTGGATGTTTATCTTTCTAACCTTGTAGTCTTTTCACATTGGTAAAGGCATACATAATTCAACAATATTGACTGCAGTTAAATCCTACATCACAGGTATGTAATTTAAAAGAACATATGCATTTAGAAATATCATTTAGATATTTTTAAAAAATTACAAAAACAATATGATGTAATCCATCCATCCAAAGGAATTATCACTATCTATGATACCTAAATCATCAGTTTTTGTTGGGCTTCATAGATATCTGGTTGATCTCCCCTCTACTTAAGGGTAGTCATTTTGACAGTAGTTCCTTCCTTCCTTCCTTCCTTCCTTCCTTCCTTCCTTCCTTCCTTCCTTCCTTCCTGAAAGAACAAAATGGGTGTGGACTGGATATCTTCCCATCACTATCTTTTAGTGTTCCTAGGAGTGGGGTAGACAGGAGTTTATGAGAGATTAAATGAGTGTATTGTCTTATCCAAATAAGAATTCCAACTTGTCATAATTTAAAAACTCAAATTAGAATTTAGGGGGGGGGATGTAAATACAGCACTGTAAAAAAATTAGATGTAAGCTTTTTCTTACTTAATTATTACATAATAATAATAATAATAATAATTATTATTATTATTATTATTATTTTGATGACAGATTCCAAGTGTATACTGCAAGGAAGAAGCAAAACGATGGATCACATACTCAGCTGTTGCAAGATGATTGCACAGACGGACTATAAGCAGAGGCATCATATTGTTGCTCAGATGATCCACTGGAACTTGTGCCACAAATACTATCTGCTTGTGACAAAAAACTGGTGGGATCGCAAGCCAGAAAAAGTTACACAAAATGAACACATAAAACTACTCTGGGACTTCTGAATTCAGACTGACAGAGTTTTGGAGCATATTACTTCTGACCTCAGGATCGTATTAAAAAACAAAGTATGAATCGTTGATGTTGCAATCCCAGGTGGCGGAAGGACTGAAGAGAAACAACTCGAAAAGCTGACACAATATGAGGATTTAAAGATCGAACTGCAAAGACTCTGGTACAAGCCAGTAAAGGTGGTCCCAGTGGTGATCGGCACACTGGGTGAAGTGCTCAAAGACCTTGGCCTGCACTTAAACACAATCGGCGCTGACAAAATTACCATCTGCCAGCTACAGAAGGCCACCTTACTGGGATCTGCACACATTATTCGCCGATACATCACACAATCCTAGACACTTGAGACACTTGAGACATGTGACATGTGATCCAATACAACAGCCAGCGGAGTGATCTTGTCTGCTGTGGACTCATCTTGTTCAAATAGTAGTAGTAGTAGTAGTAATAATAATAATAATAATAATAATAATAATAATAATAAATCTTTATTTATATGCTGCTTTTTCTCCCACAGTTGGGGACCCAAAGTGGCTTCCAACATGTTAAGAATACAATACAAAATCAAACAACAGTCAAACGTATAAATATAAACATTGTAAGCCATCAAGGTAAAACATAAATAGGCATATTAAAATAATATACATTATTGTACTGCCCTGTCATATCTTATTGTACTTTACTTTCTGCAATGGTAAGAGTTTGGGGACTGAAGAAAAATTGAATAGGGAAAGGACAGAATTCTTATTTGGGACAATGGCTTCCCTCCGCCCCCTCTCCCAGGTACATGGCTGATGTTGGGAATTTGTGCTCACTGACCAGCCTAAGTGGCGCCAATGGCAAAAGCCCCAAAGCCCTAACCAAGCTATTTGAGTGACTTGACAACATCGTAAAGATTAAGGCACTGAACTATAAAAAAGCGGTGAGTTTCAAGCTGGCCTCTGCTCACAAGAAAAGCTACATCTTTTACATAGCATCACCACTGTTTAACGTAAACAATGGTGATAAATCCTATTTCAGTTTTATGTTCAAATATTTAATGGAATTGTGTCACAGTCAAGACATAGCTTGCGGCCACATGTGGAACCAGTCTCAGTCTCAGATCTATTTTGTACCAGCAATTGTGTTTGTTTTCTAATGCAGATATTCTACTCATCAGTCAGATTGTTTCTGTAGATGGGCAGCATCAGTCAGACGCAAAAGATAAATGAAAGAATGGAGTGGCTGAATGACAGCATGATATCATCTGTGTAAAAAGAGAGCTTGGTATAGAATGAACAACTCTCTCTATATTGTGTTGTTGTGTGTTTTCTAGGCTGTATGGCCATTTTCCTAAAGCTTTCTCTCCCGTTGTTTTGCCTTCATCTATGGCAGGCATCATCAGAGGTTGTGAAGTCTAACAGACCTCACAGCCTCTGAGGATGCCTGCCATAGATGCAGGCAAAACAACAGGAGAGAATGCTTCTGGAACATGGCATACAGCCCGGAAAACACAGAGCAACCCAGTGATTCTGGCTATAAAAGCCTTCAACAATACACTTCTCTATATTGTTTCCCAAAGTCCTTTAGGTTCTGCTCAATTTTCAGGTGTTCAGTACTCTTTGGTAAGAAGTGACTAAAAAGGTAAAGGTAGTCCCCTGACATTAAGTCCAGTCATGTCTGACTCTGGGGTGTGGTGCTCATCTCCATTTCTAAGCCGAAGAGCCAGCGTTGTCTGTAGACACCTCCAAGGTCATGTGGCCGGCATGACTGCATGGAGCGCTGTTACCTTCCTGCCGGAGCGGTACCTATTGATCTACTCACATTTGCATGTTTTCAAACTGCTAGGTTGGCAGAAGCTAGGGCTGACAGCGGAAGCTCACGCCGCTCCCCGGAATCGAACCTGCGACCTTTCGATCAACAAGCTCAGCAGCTCAGTGCTTTAACCCACGGCGCCACCGGGGGCCCTACAGAAGTGACTACATTCAAGTTAATCTATCTTCTAACAGACATGACATAGGAGATTACAACTACCATCTCCAATGAGTTCTGTCCTATAGTCAACAGCAACCAGATTGTGGGGTGTGTATGGATGTGTGGTTATTTTTGGGAGAAGGGTGTACACCTCTGTCACAATTTTCCAATAAATCATATTTCTGTTTGCTTCCCATCATGGGACAAAATCCAGGACAATGTAAATCTGAGAAACATGGTAGGGAAAATGGTTAAAAGTCCTCTCCACCCCAGCATCACAGTTAATTCTAATTCAACCTCCATGTCCCTAGGTCAGGAGAAGGAACTGCATGACTCCCAAATTGTGGTTTGGGCTGTGGTTCCCATCTATCATAGCCAGCATCGCCAATGGTGCAGAATGCTGGGCATTGTTCTCAGAAGAGCCATGCCATCTCTTGCCTACAAATGTATAAACTAGGCCTGTGCGGTTTCGTTCGTTAATTCGTTATTTCGTTATTAAATCGTTATTTTTACCATATCCGAAGCGATTTCAAAACACATTTTCAAACCCGGAAGGGTTTAAAAATATCGAAACAGCAGCCCCATATATTTTACGAGCTTCAGCTCGTGTCGTTAATGGGATGGAGGCTGCTGTGCTGAGTGCTGCTGGTGCCTGGGAGCCAATCCGGCGCTCCCAAGCACCCCAGCAGTGCACCGTGGCAGGAGCCGGAGCCGATTGGATGGCGCGCTCGCTCACCCTTACAACCGGCCTCCGCGCGCCATCCAATCGGCTCCGGCTCCTGCGCCCCCCTCCTCCTCCTCCTCCCAGCTGTGTTGCAGGAAGTGCTAGGAGGAGGAGGAGGAGGAGGAGGAGGAGGGCGCAGGAGCCAGAGCCGGATGGCGCGCGGGGGCCGGTTGTAAGGGTGAGCGCGCGCGCGCGCCATCCAATCGGCTCCGGCTCCTGCGCCCTCCTCCTCCTCCTCCTCCTAGCACTTCCTGCAACACAGCTGGGAGGAGGAGGAGGAGGAGGGCGCAGGAGCCGGAGCCGATTGGATGGCACGCACGCGCTCACCCTTACAACCGGCCTCCGCGCGCCATCCGGCTCCGGCTCCTGCGCCCTCCTCCTCCTCCTCCTCCCAGCTGTGTTGCAGGAAGTGTCAGGAGGAGGAGGAGGAGGGCGCAGGAGCCGGAGCCGGATGGCGCGCGGAGGCCGGTTGTGTGAGTTTTCAGGGCTGTATGTATGACCATGTTCCAGAAGCATTCTCTCCTGACATTTTGCCCACATCTATGGCAGGCATCCTCAGAGGTCTGTTGGAAACTAGGCAAATGGAGTTATCTAATATCTATGGAATGTCCAGGGTGGGAGAAATGAAAGCCATTCAATGCTAATCAAGGTGACCATTACTGCAACATTCACACTTACAAAATGTTTTGTAAATATTAACGAAATTTCGTAAATAACAAAACATTTTTTTGGAAAGTTTTGTAAATATTTTAAATATCGAAACAAAAAAACACCCCAAATACAAATCGATTTTAGAAACAAATTTTTTCTTGATCAAACAGGCCTAAAACTGATAATACACAAAAGCTACCTACAGTACATTCTTTTCCTGGATTCAAGAAGTATAGAGAAGTGAACATTTAATCAATTTATGCTGGAATAAGATTTGCTTCTATCTTGGGAAACAGGTTAGTTGTAACATATTTATGTTTATACTAGCTGTCCCTTGCCACGTGTTGCTGTGGCCCACATGGGCATTCTGTGTGGCCCAATTCTATCGTTGGTGGGATTCAGAATGCTCTGTGATTGTAGGTGAACTATAAATCCCAGCAACTACAACTCCCGAATGTCAAGATTCTATTTTCCCCAAACTCCACCAGTGTTCACATTTGGGCATATTGAGTATTTGTGTAGAGTTTGGTTCAGATCTATCATTGTTTGAGTCCACAGTGATCTCTGGATGTAGGTGAACTACAACTCCAAAACCAGAGGACACTGCCCACCAAACCCTTTCAGTATTCTCTGTTGGTCATGGGAGTTCTGTGTGCCACGTTTGGTTCAATTCCATCGTTGGTGGGGTTCAGAATGCTCTTTGATTATAGGTGAACTATAAATCCCAGCAAATACAACTCCCAAATGACAAAATCAATTTTTTTGAGTGAAGGACATACATTGGGTTGTTAGGTGTCTTGTGTCCAAATTTGGTGTCAATTCTTCCAGTGGTTTTTGAGTTCTGTTAATCCCACAAAAGAACATTACATTTTTATTTATATAGATGGAGAGACTCTTAACTATATGGATTTAAAAAATTCCACATATACTTTTTTCTCCAAAAGGATTACACTTTTCTAATCTTGATAAGCACATCCATGCTGGTTTAGGCCAGGCTGTAGATGGAGTCCAGCTTTCTGTTCACACAGTGGCCACAGGTGCTTTTGGAGAAGCATGCAGGCAGGACACAAGGTGAAGGCATCCTTATATTCCCTTCCTGTTCGCGGAATTAATTATCAGAGGCGTATTGCTTACTGGAGGTAATGTTTAACTGGCATGATTTATGGCTATATATAGTAGCTTTATCTTCCACTGATATCTTTAATCCCCCATTAAAGCTGTCCAAGTCTGCAGCCATCACTACATTCCATAGGTTGTTTATGTGCTGAGCTACTTCTCAATCAGCATCAGACAAACATTTTGGATAAGTTTACCACATTAGAGAGTAGAGATGATTCCTGGCAGAGCTGTAGTGAAGTTTTTCAGGTTATATATGTAAAAAAAAAATCTGGTTTTACTCATGAATTTTAACTGGGTAACCAAATCCCCATGCTAAGTCTATGAGAGGCAAAAATTAAATGAGTCCATCCAGAACTGCAAGCACTATCACTAGCAAATTTTGATGATTTATTCACAATCATTACTTGCAGCAATAGCTGATAAAGTGAAAGCAGCCAAGTTGGCCCAACTATAACTGGCAGTCAAAGCCTAAGGATGGGGTGGGGTGTGGGTGGGTGGGATTTGAACCCCCCCCCCCATGAAGGAGACCAGAAAATTGATTTAATGATGGCTATATAAATATAGAATGAACCATACTATTTAAATTATTTTGTATTATGAAACTACTCTTCATGATTCATTTTTTTAAAAAATCAAACTGCCCTCTCCATTTTATTTCTGGCAATGGCCCTGGTTCCTGTACCTGTAATGGTTATGTAGAAAAGGGAGTTTTTGCAGGTGTTGTAGGTCATACAAACAGGCCAAAAGAAACATGTCCTGAAATTCCCTTTTCTGTATATCCCCGATTCCCAACATGGGGCACGTGCTCACCGGGAGGGGGGGGGGGTATTTTTAAGGAGGGAAATTCAAGAATGAGTAATGAACTTTTTGGCATTTCTTATGGTTCTATGGAGTTCATATACAGTATATAAATATATATTGTGCCATACACATTTTAAAAATTAAAATTAGACAGTACATGGCAGTCGGCTGGTGACAATGGAGGGGAGGAAAGCCCACTCATAGAGAGGAGTGGTGAGAGCAGACAGTGAGCTAGAGAGTGCATGAGCACAGGAAAGTGAGGCAACTTCCATTCCAAACACCCCAACTCTTCTCAATGTTCTGTTTGGTTTGGCAGTGAGAATTTACCACTGACAATCTTAATGATCTATATTGATAACTCTGCACCTATTCTTTCTGCATCTGTATGGCTCCAAAAGTTGTTTACTTTGAGGGTGCATCTACACTGGAAATTGGCACAAATTCAACCACCATTACTGAATATTATGGAATCCCGGGAGTTGTAATTTTAAAAGGACTTTAGCCTTCTCTGCTAAAGGGCTGGTGCCTCACTAAACAAGTGCCAGCATTTCATAGCATGAGCCAAGTGGTGTCAAATGGCATTAATTCTACAACACAGACGTGCCTTTATTGATATGTCACAGATATAATGAGTGATATATCCCGGAACTTGGATATCAATTAGATTTAGGTACTTGTAAGGCGTCTTCTGGTTCTTGGAATTTCTTGCTGCACAATGCTATCTGTCTCTTTTCCTGTAATATTTTCCTAATTTTCCTCTTTCTGAGTAACTATTATTGACGCTCTTAAAGCAGCGTTTCTCAACCTGAGGGTCAGGACTCTTGGGGGGGGGGGGGGGGGAATTGCGAGGGAGTGTCAGAGGAGTCACCAAAGACCATCAGAAAACATAGTATTTTCTGTTGGCCATGGGGGTTCTGGATGGGAAGTTCGGCCCAATTCTATCATTTCTGGGATTCAGAATGCTCTTTGATTGTAGGTGAACTATAAATCCCAGCAACTACAACTCCCACATGTCAAGTTCTATTTTCCCCAAACTCCACCAGTGTTCACATTTGGGCATATTGGGTATCTGGTACAAATTTGTTCCAGATCCATAATTGTTTGAGTCCACAGTGCTGTATGGATGTAGGTGAACTACATCTCTAAAACTCAAGGTCAATGCCCACCAAACCCTTCCAATATTTTGTGTTGGTCACAGGAGTTCTGTGTGCCAAGTTTGTTTCAGAATGTTCTTTGATTGTCTCCGGCGCTGAGCCCATTGTTGGTGGAGTTCAGAATGTTCTTTGATTGTAGGTGAACTATAAATCCCAGCAACTACAACTCCCAAATCAGTTCCCCACGCTCAACCCCACCAGTATTCAAATTTGGGTATATCGGGCATTTGTGCCAAATTTGGTCCAGTGAATAAAAATACATCCTGCATATCAGATATTTATATTACAGTCCATAACAGTAGCAAAATGACGGTTACGAAGTAGCAACAAAAATAATTTTATGTTTGGGGGACACCATAACATGAGGAACTGTATTAAGGGGCCGTGGCATTAGGAAGGTTGAGAAACCCTGTTGTGAGGCATCTTGCTGCACAAAGATCTCTCCCTCTTTTCCTGCAATATTTTCCTGATTTTCCCCTCTCTGAGTTACTATTATTGAGATATTACAGGGTGTTCCAAAAAAAGCCAATGGGATTTTGGCCTGCATCAATAGGAGTATAGTGTCTAGATCCAGGGAAGTCATGCTGCCTTGGTTAGACCACACCTGGAATATTGTGTCCAATTCTGGGCACCACAATGGAAGAGAGATGTTGACAAGCTGGAATGTGTCCAGAGGAGGGCAACTAAAATGATCAAGGGTCTGGAGAACAAGCCCTATGAGGAGCGGCTTAAAGAGCTGGGCATGTTTAGGAGGAGAAGTGATGGCCATGTATAAATATGTGAGAGGAAGTCATAGGGAGAAGGGAGCAAGCTTGTTTTCTGTTGCCCTGGAGACTAGGATGCGGAACAATGGCTTCAAACTACGGAAAAGGAGATTCCATCTGAACACGAGGAAGAACTTCCTGACTGTGAGAGCCGTTCAGCAGTGGAACTCTCTGCCCGGAAGTGTGGTGGAGGCTCCTTCTTTGGAAGCTTTTAAGCAGGGGCTGGATGGCCATCTGTCAGGGGTGATTTGAATGCAAATTTCCTGCTTCTTGGCAGGAGGTTGGACTGGATGGCCCATGAGGTCTCTTCCAACTCTATGAGTCACAGAATCATAGAATCAAAGAGTTGGAAGAGACCTCATAGGCCATCCAGTCCAACCCCTATGATTCTCCTCTCTGAGTTATTATTATTGAGACCTTACAGGGTGTTTCAAAATGATGGGCCTGATTTGGAGCCATGATCTCTGCAACCACAAACTGCCCATCAATTGGGTGGGAATTGAGAGGCTTGAAGTCCAAAACACCTGGAGGGAGGAAGTTTGCCCAGGCTTGAAATAAATAACTGAAGATCCCAATCTCTTCCTTGAAATTAGAGCAGCAGGTGTCAGAGAAGGCAGGAGAAGGGCAGGAGGTGTGGCTTGGCAAGGCAAGAGTATTTATTTCCCTCCTGCTTCTTAAGGTGTAGTAGTCGCTCTGTCTGCTCTTCCTGCAGCTCCTCTCTCGAGGGATTTCTAGCTCCGCAAGGCTTGGTCTCCGGAGCTGAGCTCATCTGGCTCCAAAAAGCAAAGAGGGAAAGCGCCTTCTCTTCTCCATCGCTCCCTAAAGAGACGCAGAAAGGAAAGTCGGGGAAAAGATGTCTGTGCGCAACGCGGTTGTAACGGCTGCGTTTTCTCTCCTGGCGGTAAGGCATCTCCTAGAGCAGGCATGGGCAAACTTCGGCCTTCCCTCCAGGTGTTTTGGACTTTAACTCCCACAATTCCTAACAGCCGGTAGGCTGTTAGGAATTGTGGGAGTTGAAGTCCAAAACACCTGGAGGGAGGGCCGAAGTTTGCCCATGCCTGGTGTAGACCCTCTTGTTGTTGTTGTTGTGTGCCTTCAAGTCATTTCCTATCAATCCCAATCCTAAAGCGAATTATTGTAGGGTTTCTTGGCAAGACTCCTTCCAAACAGCTTTGGCATTGCCTTCTGAGGTTGAAAGAGTGTACTTTGCCCAAGTTCTTGCTTGGCTTCTATTTCTAGAGCATTAGGGGCCCTTCCACACAGCCCTATATCCCAGAAAATCCCACATTATCTGAATGTGAACTCAGAAAACCCAGTTCCAAGCAGATATTGTGGGATTTTCTGCCATGATATTCTGGTATATAGGGCTGTGTTGAAGGGTTATAGGCAGAGGTGGCCCTAGGTAATTTTCAATGGTAAGCAAACAGTATTTTGGCGCCCCCCAACCAATCATTGATATATATTTTCTGTTGTCGTGGGAGCTCTGTGTGCCATATTTGGTTCAATTCCATCATTGGTGGAGTTCAGAATGCTCTTTGATTTTAGGTGAACTATACATCCAAGTAACTACAACTCGCATATGTCAAGGTCTATTTCTCCCCAAGAGCACCTCAAGAGCGCCCCTGGGCAAAATCAACTATACTGCGAATGCTTACTTTGCGTAATGGGTTGAGCCGCCCCTGGTTATAGGGCTGTGTTGAAGGGCCCTGAGCCCGTGGTGGTGCTGTGGGTTAAACTGCCGAGCTGCTGAGTTTGTTGACCAAAAGGTCGCAGGTTTGAATCCGGGGAGCGGTGTGAGCTTCCATTGTCAGCCGCAGCTTCTGCCAACTTAGCAGTTCGAAAACATGCAAATGTGAGTAGATCAATAGGTACTGCTCTGGTGGGAAGGTAATGGCACACCATGCAGTCATGCCAGCCACATGACCTTGGAGGTGTCTACGGAAAATGCTGGCTCTTCAGCTTAGAAATGGAGATGAGCTCCACACCCAGAGTCAGACATGACCAGGCATGTAGCCGGGGGGCTTGAGGGGCTTCAGTCCCCCCCCCCCTCCGAGATTCTCAGGGTGGTATGCGAAAAGGCCTTACTGGTACATTATTTAAATTGTTATGTTTATTGATATCATGATCTGATCACCATGCTCAATATATCCCATATGCATGGGGGTATTGGGGTAACGATACAAAAGGTTTGCTAGGGTAGACCCTCTTTCACTCAGACTCAGCCCCCCCCCCCCCAATCAAACTCAGCTCCCGCCGAATCAAAATCCTGGCTATGGGCCTGGACACGACTGGACTTAATGTCAAGGGAAAACCTGAAGGGCCCTAGGTAACATGACAGCCTCTTGTTATTATTCTGATTATCATTGAGATTTTTGTGATTGGGACCTAAGACCCTAAGATCATTCGGGCAGCCCTGCTCATTGTCCCCCCATCATCGCAATTGCATTTGGTGAGGACAAGGGACGGGGCCTTTTCTGTGGTGGCTCCTCGGCTGTGGAACTCCCTCCCAAGCAAAATTAGATCTGCTCCATCCCTCCTGATCTTTCGGAAACAAGTGAAATCCTGGCTATGGAATCAGGCCTTTGCAGACTAGGCTGGCCTGCTGGCAAAGCAATGGCTTTAATGGATTTGACTGACTGCTTTTAGGATGATGACTTAAATTGGTGACTGTTTGACTGTTTGAATGTTTTTATTTAAATTGTATATTTATGCTTCTGGTTGTGGGCACCATGGTGTGCCAGTTGTTAGCCGCCCTGAGTCCCTCTGCAGAGATTGAGATAGGACGGGATACAAATGTCCGAAATAAATAAATAAATAAATTATTATTATTATTATTGTGAACTTACTTTGTGCCCCACCTTTCTCCCCCTGGGGACTCAAGGAGGCTAATAATCCCACACAAAGGGCCCTTCCACACAGCCATATAACCCAGAATATCACGGCAGAAAATCCCACAATATCTGCTTTGAATTGAGCTATCTGAGTCCACCCTGCCATATATTCTAGTTCAAAGCTGAAAAGTCTCACTGTTTCAGCTGTGATGAAGGGGACTTAGGTAAAGGTTTTCCCTGCCATTAAGTCTAGTCATGTCCGACTCGGGGGGGGGGGGGGGGTGATGCTAATTCCATTTCTTAGCCAAAGAGTTGGCATTGTCCGTAGACACCTCCTAGGTCATGTGGCCAACATGACTGCATGGAGCACCATTTTGTATTGCACTTTTTAAATTTGGAAGGGGCCTTAGTAAAGTTTAAAGAGTGCAATACAATAATAATAATAATAATAATAATAATAATAATAATAATAATCAATTAAATAGTAACTGTGTCTCTCATTCAGTATCAGCCATGGGTTGAGGTTCTGGGTTTTTGCCTGCCACTTTGGACTCTCGCTTGCTGAGGTGTTCCTGCGAGTATCTCAGTAGATCTTAGAAAGCTATTTCTTGATTTAAGGCATTGGAATGCTGGCCAATATCTGAACAGAGGATGGGCTGAAGGTGTCACTGTCTGGGTCTTTTCATTATTGGCTGCTACTTCCTGGCTAAACACAGTATCATTTCTCCAGTGGTGTTAGGCATAGGCATCGTGTGATAATGTGGCATGTCTCACTAAGAGCCACATCCACTGTTTTAGCATGGTGAGATCAGAAGCCAGTGAAGCTGTTGCAACAAGGGAGTTATGCTCTCTCTGTAGCCATCCCTAGGTAACAATCTGGTTGCACACCTATGAAACAGTGTGACTTCTACATTGTTGTCTTTTAGTATTCATGCATCTCAACTTATTCTGGGTAAATTATTCTCCAGAGAAATGCACATGTTTTTATGTGCAAACAACATGTTTTTTGCTCCAAAGATGCAGTTTTGCATATTTTTGACTCAGAAAATCTCATGTGTTTCATCAAACAACAATGTCCCCAGAATTCTTTCAGTGAGGAGAAACTAGTCATTCATTCTTTCATGTAAAGATAAAATCTGTTGTTCATTTCTATTAAGTTGACTTTGACTTATGGTGACTCTATGAATGAAAGACCTTCAGTCCACCCTGTTATCACCAGCTTAGCTCAGACCTTGCTCAAGGCAGTGGCTGGCTTCCTTGATTGAAAATATCTACGTGCAATGCTGTCTTCCTCTTTTTTTTCTTTTTTCTGTATTACCATGCATTAGTATCTTTTCAAATGAGTCATATTTTCTCTTAATATAATAAATTTTGTTGTTATGTTCCTTCAAGTAGGTTCTGCCTTAGGGCCACTGAGTTTTCTGGCCAGAGAGAAATGGACTTTCATAGTCAAGTGAGGATTGAAACCCTGGGATTCAAATCTTTTGACAGAAGTCAGAAAAATTGAATAAAGTGGAGAAAGAAAATTACTGCATGTCAGAAAGGGCTTAAATACCCTCAAGGGCCCAGATTCCATCTGCTCTTGAAAGCTAAACAAGGTCAGCTCTAGTCAGTACTTGGGAGATTTCCAGTGAACACAGGTGCTGAAGGCTGCCTTTCAGAAGAAGGAACTGGTAAAACCACCTCTGCGTATTTCTTGTCTAAGAAAACTCTGGAATTCATGGGGTTACCATAAGTTGACAGGTGACTTCAAGGCACATATATGGATACACGCAACAGAAAGAGATGTGAAATAGGCTGGGTACAATGTTCATATATGAAGACACATTGTTTTCAGAAATGACAAGGATAATAATATTTCTTGTTGGAAACCTTACATGGTGCATAATTTGGTTGTAATCATACCAGAAAGCACAAAATAAGATTTTCCTCAGTCAGATTAATGATAAAGGAGCAACACATGCACAATCTTATATGACCAAAATATTCTGAATGGATGCAGTCGGGCATGCTCGATGCATGGCAGTGTGGTGTGCATGTGCAAGTGAAGGAGAGGGTGCAAGGCTAGAGGGAGGCTCGTGGCAGTGAGTCTCTTCAAGGCATGGGGGTTCTGTGTGGGAAGTTTGGCTCAATTCTGTCATTGGAGGGGTTCAGAATTCTCTTTGATTGTAGGTGAATGATAAATTCCAGCAACTACAACCCTCAAATGTCAAGGTCTATTTTCCCCAACTCCACCAGTGTTCACATTTGGGCATATTGAGTATTCGTTAGGCCTGGGTGGTTTCGTTTCGTTAATTCGTAATTCATTAATAATTCGTTAATTTTTCCAATTACAAAACGATAACGAACCATTCTGGAGCAATTATTTAAAAAAAACATTTTGTAAATGCTTCGTATTTCGTTATTGTATTCGTTTTGTTATTGTTCTGAGGGCGTTTCGTTATTATTTCCGCATGTCTGGGCCAGTTTTATGGTTTAATTAGTGAAAAAAAATTATAATATCACACCAACAGTCAAGAACAGAGGGAGAGGGAAGCTTCAGAAGTTTTTGGAGGTTTTTTAGTGTATTTCGCAGTCGCATCCGCCATTAACGAATCGATTCGTTATTGTTTCTGAAATCGATTCGTTAATTTTTTACCATTTACGAAATTTCGTAAATATCGAACTTTTTAAAAGGAAAATTTTGTAATTATTTTAAATATCGAAACAAAAAAACCCCCCAAATACAAATCGATTTTAGAAACAAATTTTTGCGTTGTTACCCAGGCCTAGTATTCGTGCCAAGTTTGGTCCTGATCTGTCATTATTTGAGTCCACAGTGCTCTCTGGATATTGGTGAACTGCAACTCCAAAACTCAAGGTCAATGCCTACCAAATCCAATATTTTCTGTTGGTCATGGGGGTTGTGTGTGCCAAGTTTGGTTCAATTCCATCGCTGGTGGAATTCAGAGTGCTCTTTGATTGTAGGTTAACTATATTTGTGCAAACTTTGATCCAGTGAATGAAAATACATTCTGCATATCATATATTTACATTACAATTCACAACAGTAGCAAAAATGCAGTTATGAAGTAGCAACAAAAATCATTTTATGGTCGGAGGGTTGTGGCATTAGGCAGGTTAAGAAACACTGCCTTAAATCCATTCTGAATTTTCTTCTTAATGTCCCCCAGACATTTGGGGCAGAAATGGGGTGAATGGCAGAGAGAATCCAGTCCTGCAGCAGTAGTTTCACCAATAGATGAAAGCACCAAATACGGATGCCACTGAATTATAAATGTGCTGTTTCAATTATCTATATTCTTTATTTTGCACCAAGAGCGTACATATATGATGTGTCAGTCAGCAAAATAGCTGAAATGCCATAGGTAATCCTACGTTCTTGTGAGTTCTGGAAGTATGTCAAAGAGCTTGACATTTTGTCTTGCTAGTTTTTACTACTTGGAAATTGGCCTTGACAAACAACCTGGTGCCTTTTTGATGTTTGGGACTACAACTCCCATAAACCCAAGTCAGCATGAGGTGTTAGTCCAGACCTCTGGAGAGTTCAAGTTTGCTTGCTACTATAGTAGGCATGATGAAATCCTAGATTTTTAGGATTTCAAGAGCACTGTAATAGTTTAACATTCTGTATCAGACCTGGATTTACCTTATCTATAAAGCCATTTCTTGCAAAACCTCCCATGAAGGTGATTGTACAACATTTCTATGCAATATGTTCTCAGAGCTTATCAGTTTTTTTTTTTTGCTTTCTTTTGACGAATGTGGGATGTATAATGTAGGCTTATACTAATGCATCCCAAATCTCTAGCGTTTATTTTTGGCTCGATGGCTGGCTACCAATTTTGAATCCTTAGTGTGATGATTTTACTTAATCTCAGTTTTCTTGTAAAGAGCAGAAAGAAGACTGCCTGGTTCTGCCCATGGCTATATTACTTTTTAAACAAATAACAGAACGATAACAATTTTATTTATTACATTTCATTTTGTGTCAAAAGCATTGCATAAAATAGTTTATCTAAAACTGATAAAATAAAGGGATCACAAACTGCTAGATAGTTTTAGACCAAAAACAGGCAAGAGCGACTGCATTGTCCATAGCTTTAAACAATTCTTCCTCTGTGCATGAGCCAGGACATTGTGGGCAAGCATACAGATGCAGAGTTGTTTGTTCTGCTCCGCAGTCACACAAGGTGGAGGATTCTTCTAGGTAGTGTCATTTTGCTAGTTTGTCTTTTGATCTGCCAACTCCACTTCTAAGTCTGTTCAGGGACTTCCAAGATAGCCATTCTTGGTTTGCCCCTTGTGGGGAAGAACAATAAATGCTCCAAAAGAAGTCACACAGTGTTTCATTGTGAAGCAATAACCTGAGTCCAGAACCCCCATTTGTGCTGTGATATTCTGGCCACAATAGCACACAGACAGGGAAAGTCATTCCAGTATTTCAAAAAGTAGACCTTGTTTTCTTTAACCTGGTCAAGTTGGACTTGGGCCTGACGACAGGGAATTGTCAAATTAACAATTTGCAATCAGTTCTGAGAGCCCTTTTGGCTGAAAAGTGGGATGAAAATACCTTAAATAAAACATGCTGGTTAGTTTATTTCAGGAGTGTTCATCTAAAATAATAATTTTGTGATGTTCTGGAAAGCACAGAATGATTTTCACCTGCCAGATACCACTTTCAGAGAAGTCTCATGGTACGGTATTTGTACAATGATTTCAAGAATTATTCCTTTGTGAGCTCATTGAAAATTAAGCCTCTCTGTCTTCTTCACACTTGGACAACCGGGTTCTAGTCCTACTCTTTATTTTATTTTAAATTCATTTTTCTCCCAGCATGAAGCATTAAAGTTTTATGGGTTATACATGTCAAGTATATTTTGGAGAAAAGTTGCTTTTGTCAGCAATAACTGGACAGTTTCCAAACAGAGAGGGCATATCACTTCTATAAGCGCATTTTAATCTTTACTTTTTAAGGCACTTTGGAGTTTGGAAACTTCATCTTGGTAGGTCTTGCCATCTAGATCTCTTTTGGCCTGACTATGGAATACACACAATTTAGGTCAACCTGGTAGACAAACTGCAATGGGAAATAAACCAGGAATGTATGTCCCTGTAGGGTCTGATGGACATATCAATTGCTTTTGATACAGTCACTCTTTTGGACTGTGTTTCTGGGATAGGATTTGTGGACCTTGTTCTACAATCATTCCAGTCCTTCTTGAAAAGGGTGCTGATTCAAGATGCTTGTTTGACACCCTGGTCATTGGCTCGGAGCTTGGGACTGTCCTTCATGCTGTTTAAAATCAACATGAATCAGCTGGGAGAGATCATCTGAAGCTTTGTGCGGGGGGGGGGGGGGGGTTGCATTTGCCACCAATGTGTAGATAGCATTCAGCTCTCTTTCTTTCCCTCCATTTTTGGAGGTGTTGGTTATCAATAATGGAGTGAATGATGAAGAAACTGCAACTTAAACCAGTCAAGATGAAGGTATTCTAGCCAATTGTAAAAAAGATCCAGGAATACAGATTTGGCCTGATGGGGTTGGACCCTCCCTCCACCCAAACCTCAGGTTTACAACTTGTGTGTACTCTTGGATTCATGTCTGAACCTGAACGTCCAGGTTTCAACAGTGTACGGGAGTGTATTTGCAGTGTTAAAATTAGTGAAACACCTGCATTTCTTGCTCGAAAAGGGAGTTCTGGCTACAGTGATACATACCTTGGTTAGTTACATTCCATTTGGATTACTGTAACTTGGGGCTGTCTTTGTAAAATGTTCAAGAACTTCAGTGGGTCCCAAATGCCAGGGCTAGGTTGCTGACTGGAAGTGATTCCAGAAATCATTTAATGTCATTGATGAAACAGCTTCAGCAACTACCAGTCTGTTTCTGGGTTGAATTCACAGTGATTTTGAAGATCTCCATAATGTTTAGGTAGAATTTCTTTAGTCTAAATATATTACTCTTTGTCCGAGTCTCTTGAGCAGCAGAAAACATGCATGTTCCATCCTCAATATGACCTTCGTCATGTCATCTCTTAACATTACTACCCAATTCCATAAACTGCTTCTTGTAGGGCATGGTTTCCAGACCTTTAATCACACTAGTTGCCTTCCTTAGTGTCAGCTTATCAATATCCTCTTTGAACTGTGGTGCCCAGAATTAGACATAATATTCCAGGTGAGTTTTTGGTTATGTTCCAAGAGCTGAAATTAAGCATGGTTTCCTTCCTCTTGAATCTAGTTAATGTCTAGTCCTACATGACATTTGTTGCTCAATGTAGTTTTCTTAATAAAGTTTAACTTTGCTATTTATATAAGTTAAAAAAATATCTGATTGTATTCCAAGGAAACAAGTAATCTTTTTCTACTGAATTAATTGCTCATGACCTTTTGTTATGATTACAATTATTGATCTGATTTATAAGACAGTTCAAATAGAGGGGAGCAAAGTTCTTTGAAAGGACACTCAGTCCAACTTCCAATTTTTAAATTAAGGCTTCCTGATGTAATCACTTATACATCATAGGCAAATAAATTGTGGCTGTGGGCTACATTTAGCCCATAAGGCTCCAGTTGAAGACTTTTGATGCCTCCAAAACCCAGGACTTCCAGTTGAGAGTATGATTGTTTTTTATCCCAAATATCCATCAGTAGCCCAAAATTCCTGGAAAACACTGTGTCATGGGCCCCTTCCACACAGCTGTATAAAATTCACATTGTACTGGATTATACAGCAATGTGAACTCAGTCAACCCAGTTCAAAGCAGATATTATGGATTATTTACCTTGATGTTCTGAGTTATGTGGCTGTGTGGAAGGGCCACGGTTCCCATATACCTTTTAAAACCTCAAAACACCAAACAAATTGTTCTGAAATCATCCCCAAATGAAATGGAAAGCAGCCTGATGTCTCCCACCCCTCTGCAGTTGCTCCCCACCTCGAGCTATATGCATACCATTGCAAAGTTACTTCAGTTAAGCTTAACTACAAACAGTAGGTTCAAGTTACAACGTGCCAGTCTAAAATGGTATTTGTTTCTATGGAGGCATATGGGCAAAGGTCATTTCAGAAACAAATGTGGTAAACAGAAATAGAAAGGGGTGCTAGTGATCTCAGCAGTAGTTGTTCAAGGAGTGGCTTATTTGAATTGGTTTTAACTGGTTTTACATACTTAGATTTTACCTGATAAATGATGCACATTTTAGTCTTTCCATATTACAGTATTGCTATTTATTGTTTTAAATTTAAATAGGAAGTTACCCTGAGATCTTCAGATACAGATGGGATAAAAATATTTAAGAGAGTGGATGAATAAGTAATAAAAGGATGCCATATACTTTCATAGAGTCATAGAGTTGGAAGAACATTGAGTCCAACTCTGTGCTCATTCAATGTCTCCAATGAGAGCATCCTAGCAGGTTGCTGTCCAGCCTCCTTTTGAAGATATCTGGTGAAAATGATCCAACCAACTGCTTCTTTGGGCAATCGGTTTTACTGCTGAATTGTTCTTCCTGTCAAGACAATACCGACTTTACTGTTATTTCAAGCATTAGACCTGGTCCTACCTTCTGAGGCAGCAGAGACCAGACATATCCCTTCCACATAGCTGAATAAAATAACACATTTTCTGCTTTGAATTGGAATATATGGCAGTGTGGACTCAGATAACCCAGTTTGAAGCAGATATTGTGGGATTTTCTGCCTTGAAATTCTGGGTTATATGGCCGTTTGGAAGGGCCCTGTGACAGCCCTTGAGATATTTAGAGAGTGGGTTTGTGTCACCTTATTGTTTTTCTCCAACTTGTTTCTATTGTTCTTAAAGCAAGACACCCAGAGCTGAACTCAATACTCTGGATAAGACGGGGGAGGAGCATGGGAAAGGGGGGAAGAGAATACTCTGGATAAGGTTTAACCAGTACGGAGTACAGGGGGGCTATTATTTCTCTCAACTTAGAAATTATGGGTTGTTGTAGGTTTTTTGGGCTATATGGCCATGTTCTAGAAGCATTCTCTCCTGACATTTCACCTACATCTATGGCAGGTAGCCTCAGAGGCAGAAAATCCCACAATATCTGCTTTGAACTGGGTTATTTGAGTGCACATTGCCATATATTTCAGTTCAAAGCTGGAATGTCTCCAGAAGAGGGCGGCAAAAATGATCAAGGGTCTGGAGAACAAGCCCTATGAGGAGTAGTTTAAAGAGCCAGGCTTGCAGAATAGAAGGCTGAGAGGAGACATGATAGCTGTGTATAAATATGTGAGGGGAAGTCATAGGTAGGAGGGAGCATGCTTGTTTTCTGCTGCCCTGGAGACTAGGATGTGGAACAATGGCTTCAAACTACAGGAAAGGAGATTCCACCTGAACATTAGGAAGAACTTCCTGACTGTGAGGCTGGATGGGTATCTGTCAGGGGTGCTTTGAATGTGATTTTCCTGCTTCATGGCAGGGGTTGGACTGGATTGCCCTTGAGGTCTCTTCCAACTCTATGATTTTACGATTCTATCTTCAAAAATTGGCACTATCAACAAGGGTCAATAGCTCTTCTTAATTTGGTTTGACCACTTTTTCAAAATTATCCAATGATTTCTTTTTAAAAAATAAGAATGTGTTAGAAATTTAAAACCACCTGTGGGGCAGCAGGGATACTTGCTCACAACTTACCCATTATCTTTTCAGATATATTTCTATTACTCTTTTATAGCTTTATTGCCTGTGAGCACTACCTATGCACTTCCTTGTGAGTATCAATCCAACGATATTTGAGGCCAGAAGAACCATGTGGAACTCAAGACTTTCTCTTCATTTTTTTAAATTACAGAAATCACAATTTTGTGCTGAATTCCATTTCAGAAAGAATTCTATCCCATTCGATCACAAAACATACATGATGAAACATGTTTTTACCAGCTTAGAGTCATTGTTAAATTTTTATATATTCGTTTTTTTAAAAAACCTAATTGATTAGATTGATGCAAACACTGGATCATGTTTCAAGCAGGAAACAGCTCTTCATTAACCTTTGTTGAAAGGTTGAGCAGAGAGCTTTGTTTTTGTTAAGAGATTAACTGCATTCTTGCGAAACGAAGTGAAGAACTGTCCTACGATATGCCTTGATAGAGTCAACAGAGAGCAGTTTAAAATAAAGTTGGATATGCACCAGTTAACATGAATAAGGCATGTTGCATATCCCAGTTCTTAGGATTCATAGCAATCTCTTCATTTGTTTCTTTTACAATGGAGTGGTTCTGCATCGCTTGGCGGCCTGAGGGACTAGTCGAATAGCTGTGGCTACTGGTTTCTCCACCTTTCTCCACCTCCTCCAACCCCCTCTTCTTTAAACAAAATACAAGGAAGGAACAAGCCGCATTCTTCTAGTAACAGATTATATTGCATGAAATTACATTGAGATATGTTTACTGATACAGTATACAGTTGGCCCTCTGCATTTGTGGGTTTGATTAGTATGTTCTCTTTAGAAGACTATAGGTCCCCCTGCATTGACCATAGGGTCAAACTGCAAGATCTAGCGATACCTGAGAAGGTGTTGTTTCAGGTTTAAAAATGCAGAGGTTTTTAAATTGCTAGTTTCCCTACTTTTGATCCCATGTCCTTTACCCCAGCAAATGAGGAGGGTCCGCTGTAGATGAATACAGTGGGATCTTGTAGCCCCTTTGAGACTAACCGAGTCCCCTTCCACACATCTGTATAAAATCCCACATTATCTGCTTTGAACTGGGTTATATGGCTGTGTGGACTTGGATAACCCAGTTCAAAGCAGATATTGTGGGATTATCTGCCTTGATATTTTTGGGTTTTATGGCTGTGTGGAAGGGCCCTGAGAGAAAGAAGTCAGTAAAACTACTTTTTTTGTAGACTGTTATTGCTATTCACATACACAGTCTGCTCATAAAAGTTTGTTCCTTGACACATCACTCCATGCTTTTTATGAAGTAGACTTATATCTACAACCGCTTATGCTGTCAACTTCTTTCAGCAAGTCTTAATTTTTTTAACAGCCTTTATATTCTGCCATTCTCACCCTGAAGGGGACTTAGGGTGGATCACAGAACACATACATGGCAAACATTCAGTGCCATTAGATATACACGACACACAGATATGTGTCTCGGCATTTTTTCAACTTCGCTGTCCTGGAGGTTATGCTTGATTCCAGCCACAGGGGGGTGCTGTTGCTCCATCGTCTATGACAAGCCTTTTTGATCACAGGCTTTCCTCCTGTTCTTTGATTGCTGGCTTTTTTACAGTGCCATAAAATACCTCCCCATGTAGGCAGTGTCTAATTTTTCTACTCACAACTACAGCTGTTTTCAAACTACTTAGGTGGACAGTAAGCTGGGCTGAAGTTCGGGTGCTCACCCCAACCCAGGCACAAACTCCCAACCTTTCAGTTGGGAAAGATCTGTTGCTGCTGGTAATTAACCAGCTGTGCAAAAGCCCAACCTTGACCTTGTAGTCATAAAGGTGCTACAAGACCTTTTGAATACTGATCCAGGTGTTTTTAAGTAGTCAAATTTCATCCAATGTACATAATTTTGATTTGGATGAACTTGATTAACTCATCATTGTCCCAGTTTTCCAGCTGGTTTTCCAGCTGGTTCTCTCCCCACCTTCCACATTCACCACTTGTCTTCAGCTTGCTTCAGTTGTTGCAAACTATATTTAAAATGCAAACATATTTTGCACTCAAATAGCTCAGCAGAGAGGATCTTGGCCTTCCCAGTAGGCCCAGGCAAAAGCCAATTGCTACATCTTGCTTGTCCTTCATCATCAATATCATTGTGTGATATTGCATTGCCCACATCCATACATGTCCCTCAGAAAAGTTGGAAGTTTTGTGCTGTTTCTTAGTTTGTTGATCTGTAAGGTGGAAGTAATAAAACTAACAGTTTTTGCTAGGACAAATGATGTATGCAAAGTGGCCTGTTACATTCTGTAAAAATGTAAAATTAGTAATAATGTGTATAGCACATGGGTCCCACTCTGACTGTTAGGATTGCTTTTCAAAGAATCCTGAGATTTGTTGTTTGGACAGAGCTTACTGGCAAAGAATTCAAAACACCTTGTGAAACTATGGATTCCTAGGAATCCATAGGATGGGCCCATGACAGTTGCCTCTGCACCAACATGGTATAATTATTTAGTAGAAAAGTTTCCTACGTCATTATTTTAATGAATGCGAGTACTGGTGGTACATCCTGTGCTTTAAAAAAGAGGGAGACTAATTAGAAAATGAGAGCCTTTAGTGTGCTGTTCATTTGCTTTTCACTGGTGCTGTCTGCTGATTGAGAAATAGTAAGAGGTGGGTGTATGCTTCAGTCCCACCTGGGTAAACCTCTGTTGTAAAATCCTACAGTTATCTTTCTGTTAAGCTGAAACATCCCATGTTTTGTATATCTTATCAGCTTGTGGAGGAAGTGAACTGGACCCCTTCGCCATCCAGGTGGTAAAAGTCCAGGGAAAGGAATGTCCAATCCAATAGGAAAAGGAATGTCTCAGCAGGCTACAGAAAGCAGGCTAAAGCTGAAATCCTTTCCTTTAATTTCTGGGCACTTCTGCCCCTTCCACACAGCTGAATAAAATTCCACATTTCTGCTTTGAACTGGGATATATGGCAGTGTGGGCTCAGATAACCCAGTTCGAAGCAGATATTGTGGGATTTTCTGCCTTGATATTCTGGGTTATATGGCTGTGTGGAGGGGCTCTAAGTTCTGTTGAGAGCAATGTGATAAACTTTGCAATTGATATAAAAGAATGTGCTGTAAAGCTATGTAAATGGTCCCTTGGATAATAATACTGTACAGGCAGTCCCTGAGTTACAAACATCTGATTTATGTACTAGTTGCAAAGGAGGCAGGGGGTTGAGAAAACAGGAAATGAGAAAAATCTACCCCTAGTAAGGGAAATTCACTCCTGGAAGAGTCATCATGGGGAAAAGGTATCTCCACTGAAGCTTTCTCATCAATCCTTGTTTCCACAACAACTCATAATTTTCAAAATCCAATTGTCACAGGGTCGGAAAGTGAAGGGAAATCTTCTGAACAGGGGCACACACAGCAACACAAATGTTACAAATGTATTAACCCTTTCCAAAATGAAAATGGAAAACCTTTTTTTCTTTGGCTGGAGTTATACTTAAAAGATATACGTGTTCCAACTTGCATATAAATTCAACTTAAGAACAAACATGCAGAACTGACTGTTAGTATATAGAGTACCACAATGGAAATGCTCTGTCTACTGTCGCCAAACAGTTTCAGTCAGATAGTGTTCAAGGGCAGGCGGAGGAATCTCAGGGTAATAATGGTTCCTTGAAAAGGTGCTTGAAAGGGGCATATGTGTGTATGTATGCTCTATCTTTTTCTATTTATCATTTTTCCATCCATCTATCTATATAGTGTATGCGTGTCTATCCATAATTTATTAGACTTTGTGTTTCTTAATTTTAGTGACGTATTCTGTGCAACTGTGGTTGGTACTTGATATAAGCATGCTTCATGGCATCTCCAGAGTTGGCCTCTTGAAAATGCACCTATGCACTTTAGCATATGAAGAGGAGGAGGACTAGGACAGTTTAAATTAATTCCATCAGAATGCTGGCTAACTTATTTATACTTCATGGCTGCTATGATACATTTAAGTGAACACCTGTGATAGCCATTTCTAATGTATTTTAATTGTTTTATAGGGTGTTGTTGTTGTTCATTCGTTCAGTCATCTCCAACTCTTCGTGACCTCATGGACCAGCCCATGCCAGAGCTCCCTGTCGGCCGTCACCACCTCCAGCTCCTTCAAGGTCAGTCCAGTCACTTCAAGGATGCCATCTATCCATCTTGCCCTTGGTAGGCCCCTCTTCCTTTTGCCTTCCACTTTACCCAGCATAATTGTCTTCTCTAGGCTTTGCTGTCTCCTCATGATGTGGCCAAAGTACTTCAACTTTGTCTCTAGTATCCTTCCCTCTAGTGAGCAGCTGGGCTTTATTTCCTGGAGGATGGACTGATTGGATCTTCTCTCAGTCCAAGGCACTCTCAGCACTTTCCTCCAACACCACAGCTCAAAAGCATCGATCTTCCTTCGCTCAGCCTTCCCTAAGGTCCAGCTCTCACATCCGTAGGTTACTATAGGGAATACCATGGCTTTGACTAGGCGGATCTTTGTTGCCAGTCTGATGTCCCTACTCTTTACTATTTTATCGAGACTGGACATTGCTCTCCTCCCAAGAAGGAAGCATCTTCTGATTTCCTGGCCACAGTCTGCATCTGCAGTAATCTTTGCACCTAGAAATACAAAGTCTGTCACGGCCTCCACGTTTTCTCCCTCTATTTCCCAGTTGTCAATCATTCTTGTTGCCATAATCTTGGTTTTTTTTATTTTTAGCTGCAACCCAGCTTTTGCGCTTTCTTCTTTCACCTTGATTAGAAGGCTCCTCAGCTCCTCCTCGCTTTCGGCCATCAGAGTGGTGTCATCTGCATATCTGAGGTTGTTAATGTTTCTTCCAGCAATTTTTACCCCAGCTTTGCATTCATCAAGCCCCGCACATCGCATGATGTATTCTGCATACATGTTAAAAAGGTTGGGTGAGAGTATGCAGCCTTGCCGTACGCCTTTCCCAATCTTCAACCAGTCTGTTGTTCCGTGGTCAGTTCTTACTGTTGCTACTTGGTCCTTGTACAGATTCCTCAGGAGAGAGACAAGGTGGCTTGGGATGCCCATCCCACCAAGAACTTGTTTTATAGGGTATATGTCTTAATGTTAATTCATGTTATTAATGTTACTATGTCCTATTGGATTATTTTTATTCTGTTTCCATTTTGATGCTTAATTCTTTTGTTATAAGTTTACTGTTATTATTGTGCATTAGTCTGCATTTTTGATGTGTTTCTACTTATTTAAAGCATTGAATGTTTGCCTGCTTTTGTGTGTAAACCAGCCTGAGTTCCTTCGAAGAAAGAGAGGGTGGTCTTTGATGTTGTTATTAGGAACCATTTCTGGGGTTGCGTCTACTGTAGAAATACGGTAATACAGTTTGACGCAACTTTCACTGTTATGGCTCAGTGCTATGAATTTCTGGGATTTGTAGTTCTATGAGGCACCACCACTCATTGCCAGACCAGACTGAAGACCTTGTGGCAGTTAAAGAGCTGTAAAACTGCATTAATTATACAGTGTAGATGCACCCTAGGTTATAGTTTTGGCTCTAAGACTTCCCAGGGGCGTGTGAAAATGGGCCTCTCACCAGCATTTGAACTCCTTCTATCAATCTACATCAACCAATGGCAGGAGAATATTTAAGTGTGAAAAAGACAGGACACCAGGCCATGACTTTGAGATTAAGCCGCAAGTGAAAGAACAGGTTGAACAGCCTTCTAAGCCATCAGTCAGCCAGGTATCATTGGCTGCAAAGGACAGTTGTGTTTTTGTAATCCTGAAGTAAACATTTCTGAGTAAGCCTTTTGTGCCAAAACAAGTTGATGGGGTATTGGCCCAGGAAAAACTAACAGAATTGACTATGATGGCTAAGAAGTTTTCTACAATTTACACATGATAAAGGGGACTACCGGTAGCATATGTCATATGTTTGGCGGGAGAGCCATTGAACTTTTAGTGACAACTGGAGAAGGTTCCTGTTGTGTAGAAGTGGGAATTTCAGCATGTTTTGCTTGTTTCCCAGTTGTGTGGCAAACAGCAACATCTGAAATTTGCTCTTCTGCACAACTAGTAAAGGTACAGGAGCTGTCTCCAGTTTTGAACCCTATGGGCTTGTACTTACCTGTAGATGGGAGTATATTGCCAGGATTTATTTATTTATTTATCATATCAGAAGCAAACCAAGGGTACAGTTATAATGGGCTGCTACTTCCCGGCAGATGTCAGGTGGTGTAGTACCGGCTAAACAGTACAATTTCTCTAGTGATGTAGGGAGTAGACATCCTGTGATAATGCGGCATGTCTCATTACAAGCCACATCCACTGTTTTAACATGGTTCCACACTGGGCATGTGTATTCAGCAGCAGAGTAGCAAAGCACAAGGGCAGATATCTTCACTGTATTGCCAGGATGAAGTTAAGAAAAATGAAAGAAAAGTAATACTGGGCTCAGTGCTGAAGGAAATCTGCTGTTTTGACTTTTTAAAAGATCATAAAGCTTTCTGACTTTTTAAACCAACTTCAATACAAGATTTGAAGGTGTGCATGCACAACACATTTCCATAGTACAATGTAAATCATGAAAAGGTGAATTGAGAGCAAATATTTTATATTCTTTTGTGTTGTAGTAGTTTTGCCTGGCTTTTCAGTTGAAAGAACCGCTGTTAAGACAGAATTTTACTAAATTCCTTCTTGCTTCTCTTCATCCTTTCAGGTTCTTGCTATGAGCAGCTTGGTGCATGCACTGGATGTTAACAGCAGTCTAAGGAAGGCTGTCCACAAGAGAAGCAGCCAGGAGAGGACTTTGTCAAATTCTTCAGTGAGTAAGAGTTGCCTAAAATGCAAATATATTTGTTCTAGTCTTGCGTTCTGGTTCTTTTATTATATCCTTTGATGGAATGTTGGGTTAGTGGCTTTGTAGTTTGAGCTTGGCCATATTTTAGATCCTGGGCCTTTAATGGTACAAGTGAATGGACATTTCATTTACGTCGTGTTTGTGGTTGGCTATGAAAAAATTAAACTGTTGCTAATTCAGGATAGCTTGAAACATGTCATAGGCAGGAGGGAGCAAGCTTGTTTTCTGCTGCCCTGGAGACTAGGATCCGGAACAATGGCTTCAAACTACAGGAAAGGAGATTCCACCTGAACATGAAGAAGAACTTCCTGACTGTGAGAGCTGTTCAGCAGTGGAACTCTCTACCCCAGAGTGTGGTGGAGGCTCCTTTGGAGGCTTTTAAACAGAGGAGGCTCTTGGGGGTACCTTGAATGCAAGTTTCCTGCTTCTTGGCAGAATGGGGTTGGACTGGATTGTCCACGAGGTCTCTCCTAACTCTGTGATTCTATGATTTTCATGCTCTGTATGTATCACAATGGAAATGCATTGTTTCTCTTTCAGGACCCGGATCTCAAGCAATTGGACAGTATGCGTCCATTGCGTCGCACAAAAAGGAGATGGGTTATTACCACCCTAGAACTTGTGGAAGAAGACAAAGGACCATTCCCAAAAGCTATTGGAGAGGTAAAATATTTATGAAAGCTTCCTCCTTCTCCTCCAACACCTCATTATTCCTTCTTCTAGCTAGTCCTAGATATTTATAGCCTCCTGGCAGTGATCTCCAAAATCCCATAGCATCTGATGAAGTAGACTGTAGTCTAGGTAGAAAGAGACTTCAGACTGTAGAATCTACTTTGATTTTTTTAAAGTAGAAACACTAACCAGAGGCAGGTGCAAAAGGTTCATGTTGAGAATTTTAAAGAAAAATGCCTCTGAGCACATTCTTGGTCTATGGTTTTTAAAAAAGTTATCAGAACTGTTTCAAATCATTCATGCAGAAGTCCTAGATGTCGTCGTCGTCTTCTTCTTCTTCTTCTTCTTCTTCTTCTTCTTCTTCTTCTTCTTCTTCTAGTTCTTCCTCCTCCTCCTCCTCCTCCTCCTCCTCTTCTTCTTTTTCTTCCCCATCCTATTCCTCTTTCCCTTCCTCCTCCTCCTCCTCCTCCTCCTCCTCCTCCTCCTCCTCTTCTTCTTCATAAAGTTGGGAAAAGTGATTTGAAGAATCTAGTGCCTTTGCTGATTTGCTCTGTGAAAACTATGATTTTTTCTCATTCATAACAAAACTTTAGTCGAGATAATTTTTTTTCTGTGTCAGGAGCGATAATGAAGGTGTTAAGCATTAATCCTTGCTTTAATGGTGTTTAGCATTTAAGGATAAAGTTCATGAGAACCGAATCTATACGATTTCTACAGTGTTCATTCCAGCATTAGTCTTATAGATTCAGTTCTCGTGAATTTCACCCTCCTTTAATGCAAAACCTCACTGAAGCATTGCAGACCTGACTACTTTCTGACCAGCAGGATCTCATATTTTTTACATTAGATTGGCTTAATTGTAATTCCTTGGGAGAGCTATAATGTGATTTTTGTATTTATATGTGTTTTTAAAATGCAACTCATTTGAGCACTAATTTATCTGTGGTTTACATACAGGCTGAGTATCATTTA
Organism: Anolis sagrei; assembly: GCF_037176765.1. Taxonomy (NCBI): domain Eukaryota; kingdom Metazoa; phylum Chordata; class Lepidosauria; order Squamata; family Anolidae; genus Anolis; species Anolis sagrei. The sequence continues at coordinate 229,911,091 of NC_090024.1, forward strand.
TTCAGAATGCTTGGGACATGGAAGTTCATTTATGTTTCATACTGTATGTACCTTAAACCAGTGGTTCCCAACCTGTAGTCCGTGGACCACCAGCTGTCCGCAAGAATGAAAATATGGTCCATGGCCTCACCATTACCACAAAAGCACATAGCAACGAGAAAGACTAGTCTCGTGAAATGTCATGAAAGATTAGTACTACCACATCAGCTCTAGAGTATTAAATATGGTTTTCTGTGGGCAAGAAATATGATTTTCTGTGGATGGCATATGTTCTGTATCAGTTACTAGAGCTGATGTGGTCTATCCAATGCAATTTTCTGAATCAGCACTCAAATAACCAAATAACCAAACTAAAGTTGACCAAAAAACAATTCGTAACCCTTTTGGTACTAATGTTGGAGAGTGGTCCATAGTCAAAGTGGTCTCTGGTTTAAAAAAAAAAAGGCTGGGAAAAAGGCCTGAAGGCAATTTTATACAATGTTTCAATAATTTTGCGTGAAAAAAAAATGTTTGCATACATTGAACCATCATAAGGCAAAGGTGTCACAAAGGTGTAGACAATTTTACATTTTGGAATTTTGGATAAAGAATGCTCATTGCTCAATCTGAAAAATATATTTTTAAATAGATTAATCTTCAAATTGAAACTTTGCTCCTTTAATAAAGCCTGTATATCACCGATTTGTCTTGTTTTATAGCTCTTCAATGATGTTGCACAGGACGTGAATATAAAATATTTTATTAGTGGACCAGGTGTGGATGAATATCCAGAGGCTGGATTGTTTTCTATTGAAGATGATGCTAACGGACATGTATATGTCCATCGTACCATTGATCGAGAGAGCACCCCATCTTTCACGGTATTTATGGCTGAGAAAAAGCAGATGAGCATATATATATACAGGGTTAGTCAAAATGCATAGGCATCAATTGAATGGCTTATTGGCCTATGCATTTTGACTAACCCTGTACATTCCACATGTATCAGCTGTTATATGCTTATGAAGATAAAAATCCTTAATCATGCCGAGTGAGAGCTTTACTGTAGTGTAAATTATTTGATCACTACGCACAGCCAAAGTTTGTTTTCTATCAGTCTAGTAAATTCTGTAAATGTTTCCTATGTCTTCCTTCATGTCTAAGAATTCTGCAAGAGATGGCCACATGATAAGAAAAATGAGAGCCTGCACTTTAAAATGCTAATGTGATATTGTCCTAGGTGAGAGCCGTTCAGCAGTGGAACTCTCTGCCTCGGAGTGTGGTGGAGGCTCCTTCTTTGGAAGCTTTTAAACAGAGGCTGGATGGCCATCTGTCAGGGGTTATTTGAATGCAATATTCCTGCTTCTTGCCAGGGGGTTGGACTGGATGGCCCATGAGGTCTCTTCCAACTCTTTGATTCTATGATTCTATGATTCTAGGTCTGCATATTAGGCAAATGAACTTCACATTATGCAAATGATCTTGATTTTTTTGCTGGAGTTGTAAGCTGCCTTGAGTCCCTTCGGGTGAGAAAGGCAGGGTAGAAATGAAGTAAATAAATACATAAATTACATAATATAATTTTGTGTAGCTGGAAATTCTGTTTTTCTGGATGAATGATTTCTTGGTGTCATATTGAAGCATACGATAGAATCAAGATGGAGAACCTAGAAAATGCCCAGAGAAGCCCAGATAGGCTTCCAGAGCA